>NC_041364.1:12254975-12359975 GCF_900634415.1 Cottoperca gobio
CTTTGATCTGCTCAGCAGTCTGAGACACTAAAACATAACGGTGACGCTGCCTTTGTCTAGCTAGAGCCGTTTATCTTTGTTTCCTGTCAATCTCTAATACAAACTATGTATTAAAGCTAAACATACTAGTAATTTTAAAAGGGGACAATATTCATGTTCAAGCTTATACTTCTATTTTTTCTCTTTCACAAACGGTCTGTCTGAATATACCTGTATATTCTAATGAGCATGCGACATAGGAAGGGGAGCCACATCTGAATGGCTTGTTGAATCTCATGTTTTGTGTGTGGGTTGGTCGGCACTCCAGTTACCCAAATGTATATGCACAAGCACTGAAAAATACTTTTTCATGATATGTCCCCTTTAAAGGGCAATCACAGAGGCTGAATTCTTTATTTGTTTGTGTTCTTCCACAGACATCTCTCTCTGGAGTTTCCAGACATCTTTAAAGCTCTGCTCACTTCCTCTAGCTGCAGGCTGATTAGACCGAATCCCTTTCATCACTTTGGTTTTCTTCTTCGTTCATGTCTGACTGTCTGTCACTTTCTAGTCTGCTTTAGCCCGCAACTTCTTTTCAGCTTCCTGTCATCTCTGAAAACCCTGTAAACATCCTGTCAAGCCGTGCCAGGCAGTAACCAGCCTGCATGATTTCACTTATCCTATCCACGCAGCCTGCCCACAGGGGCCTCCCTCTGGCATACAGATCCAACCTGTTTGGATGCAGATCAGTGTGCTCTGTGGTGATCGGGGCACAGGTGGTGGCACCTGAGGACAGCTATTAGCATAGAAAACCCTCTCTGGATGAACATCCACAGCAAAACACAGACAATACAAATGAATCTTCTTTTCTTCAGCCATAGTAAGGCTACGAACCTGATACTAGTTTAATACCAGCTCATGACTTGTATTGCATTCCACTGTTTGTCTGTTTTACCACCTTACACTATTTCATGAAGCACAAATGTTGAAATGTGAAATCTACTTCAAAATCAGAAACAAACCCCCTTCAGAGGAAACTTTCCCGGAAGAACAAAACAAGAAGAAATGTGCTGGCTCCTCTCAGTCTTCAAAGTGCTCTTGTGTTGGGAATAAGAGGAAGATGTAATCTCAATCATCCTTCTTCTACTTCCTGTTTGTTTACTGGCTCCACTGGAAGAGCTTCCAAAAGGAAAAACAACAGCAAAAGATGACTCCACTGTCTCATTTAAATGTCAAGGCTAATAGTTTATCTTTCATTGGGAATTGTTTTACATTTTTTGACCTAATCTCCGTATTTTAACCTTTTTTTCTTCCCATTTGTGAGTTTCTCAGACGGCGCAGCAGATGGCGTTAGATTCTTCCTCCTTATGTCTCCACGTCACTGAACTCTCACATTATCAGGGCAGACCAGAAGGGAAGTTGAGTCTTAACCAAATGAAGTATTAAATATTCAGCGTCTCAAAGTGCCTGCTGATGAAACAGCTGATGATGCTGATGGTTGATGAATGATGACGGACACTGACGTGGTTTTTCAAACGGATGGTTCACTGGCAACGACCACGAGGACTCAGATCCAAAGTTTCCGTCATTAGAGCTTAATGAAACATTCAGCAGCTCCTCTTCTTTTTCATTAGATATTCGCTTCAGGTCCTCCTTCTTTGAGTCGGGCGGACTTAGCCTCTATTTTTTCATTCAGAGAAGAGAAGGAGTGAAAGTAGGAGGGATGAGGAAATGAGAACAGAGAGCTGGGAAGAAGAGTTTTTGTGCAAATGTGTGTGTGTGTGTTTGTGAGAGTGCACACTTTGCACATATATGACTAAACACATGTGTGTATCTCTGTGCACATAAGCTTTGATGTGAATTATAGTGTGTGTGTTTTTCCCTGTGTGTATGTGATCTGCACCTGTGTGTGTGTGTGTGTGTGTGTGTGTGTGTGTGTGTGTGCGTGTGTGTGCGTGTGCGTGTGCGTGTGCGTGTGTGTGTGTGTGTGTGTGTGTGTGCGCGTGTGTGCACTGCTGCTTAGCTCTAAAATGTTGTCATATCACTTTTATTGCACCATAGGGCACGCAGTGCATGTTAAATACAAAATATAATGCATAATAATTCATATGGAAGAGGCTCTCAGTGGTGGAGACACCGTTCGTGCCCCCCACACCCCCAGTGCAGTAATCAATCCGCAAGCTGCATACAATTAACACTTCCATCACTCTCATCTGCTGAGGAGGGAGGAGAAGAGAGTCGATAGAGGTGTTTGTATTCAGTCCACAGAAACCAATTGGGTATTTTGTGGTAAAGCAAATAAGACTAAGGTGCGGCTAACAAAATTGTAAATTGCATTTTCATTAACACTTTTAAAACTTACACCCTGGTGTGCCATGTGCTAACTGTCAGTGTCCAGGAATAGTATTGACAGGGCTCGAGAACAACAGCATCCACAGGCAAGGTGATGCTGCCCGTCTCTAAAACATTTATGGCAACACAAAAAAAACAACAGTAAATATTTCAAGCAAGCTGAAAATGATATGGTTAACAGCTTGGTGTTAGTGTGTTTCTTACTGCTTTATGTTTTGTGCAAGTTCACCTCGAGTTGAACGAGATTTTGAAGAGCTTTCTGAAATGTGCTATCTGTGTATCGGCCAGAGGGAGTAGGTTAGATTTGGCTGCAAAGTGTTTTTCATATCTTGACAGGTGACATAAAGTATGTAGGCGATGTACAGCAGTACATTTTCCTGGGAGATTCCATGTGGGACAAAAAAACAACAGTGGCCTTGAGGAGAGAAATAGACATGTCATGGAGAGAAAGCTCTAAACTGTACAGACTCACTCATGTATGCCCGTGTACCATAGAAATATAACATTGTCTCCACTAATCAGGCGGTTAAGACTGGAAACCAATACAGAAAACTCAACAGACCTCTTGTTTTGAATCAGTTAAAGGGTCAGTGCACCCAAATGACTGTTTGAAAAAGCTGATTTTGTATAGAGCCACAATTCTAGGCTATGGTTTTGGGTGAGTATAAGGCTAAAGAAATAACTGGATAACACACTTTATCTGTCTTCTTGGTACAGCCACCTGGAGAAGTCCATCATTCACTCTCCTTTTTAGATCTTTTTGGTCTCCACCAGCTCCTGAGGGAAATACCTGGCTCTGTAGTAGCTAAATGCTCCACCATGTTCACCAGCTGGTCGCTAAATTTGTGTGTCAGTCATATGGTGCTGAGCAGGGAGTGTGCAGTGGGTTTTAAACCCCCCTCACATATTTGGAATCAGTGATTTTTAAATTGTTTTTTATTTTATGCATTTTTGCTTAATAGATGATTCAGAATGACTGATTATCAAAATTGTTGCAGATTACTTTACTTGGATCAACTATCATTTTAGCTCTATACCGAAGAAATAGTCCCAAAGTCCCATTGATTTTTATTTTATTTTTAATGTTTTAGCCCAACAAACAAAATCCCATTCAACACCATTGCACTGGTGTTACAGCAGAAGGGTCAGAGATGGACATCTTAAAACATAATAATAAAAATAAACAAAAAACATAAAAAGAAAGACTAGCCACATGGCTTTAAACTAATATATATTTCTACTTCCCCTAAACGTCCTTTCAGCTTCCTGTACTCTCCGTAAATCCTCTAAATATCTTGTCACGCTAATAGAAGCTAATAGAAGCTAATAGAAGTTATTCATTTTTGGTAATTTGGGTGAAATGATCAATGATTTTAGTGATATGTAACAGCATGTGTAATGCTATGCCATTCGAGAGACAAAATGCTTTGGCTTTGGCCTGATTGCAGTCAGGCCTCGTTGCACAGCTTGGACTCTGTAAGTTTGTAGTCTGTGTAGGAGAAGCTGATGTCAGCGGCATTACACCTCGTTCCCATGTCTGTCATGATGGCTGAGCTCGTCTCCTCCACTCCTCACTCCAGTAAATCAATCTGTTTGTTCTGATGACTCAGACGACACTGAGCCTGTTTGGGCCAGTAAGTGGCCGGGTGCAATTTTCCTTCCTTGTACATTTCTCCATCTCTCTGCTCCGTCCTGCCATCTTGTTTCTTCCATCTACCCTCTCTCTCCTCACCTCCATTATATGTTTCCTACCAATTCTTTGCTCTAATTCGCTTTTCCCCACCGTCTCTGTTTTCCCTCCCTAACCTCCTCCCATCTGTCTTCCCTTCAAAATTCTCCACTCTCATCGTCTCGCTCTCTTCGCCTTCCTTCCCACAGTCATTGCCCCACTGTCTCATTTCCTTCACTCGCTCCGTCTTTCCTTCCCTCCACGCGGCCCTCCCAATCCTCTTGCATCATCTTCCCTTCTCTGTGTGGTCATGACTATGACAGATTCCTTCCAGACTTCGTCTGATAAGACTGAGCAGCAACTAACCAACCAATTTATTATTCACTGCCTGCTCGCCACATTTCCTCTGCTTGTCAACACTTTCTTTTTCTGCTGTCAAATGCTTTCTACCCTTTCCCCTTTCTTACTACTACACTGTCCAACCTTATCTGTTTCTTTCCTTGTACCCTCCGTCCAGTCATTCAAGCAATCGCAATTCAATCGCAATCTAGTAAAATGTCCACTGTATTCTGGTTAATAAATGATGAGAGCGAGGTAGGCTGCAGAACCCAGACAGTGTAGCAGCACAGACGATGTCCGACTTAATGTCTTGGAAGAGTATGGCGCTGGGCCTAATGTGATGTTGCTGTTTAGTCTTATTGCACTGCAAAGTGCAGGTCTGCAAAGCTATTTTGGTTTCCTTGTTTAAACCACTGAGAAGCTAATGCTTCAATTACTTTGCCCGTTTGTGTTCGTCAGCAGAATAGATTTTTTATTCATAAGACTTTTAAATTAGATTCCTTGAAAGATTATTAAAGAAGACATTTGTAAAGATTCATCGCAGTTTTGGATAAAATGTCCTAAACTCAAGGTTCTTCCATATTTATTATAATGAAATCCTGGCAACCACAGCTGCCAGTTTGTTACTGTAACAATATCAGGTTTTATTTATTTATTTAAAATGTACTTTTCAAGGAAATTCCTCTGGAAATCAATAATGAAGATCTAAGTAGAAAAGTCTCACAACGTTGAACTCTCTTTAGTTAATCTGTAATTAGTACCACATCACAAAGTTATTTCCAGGAAACCTCAAAGAAAAATGACAGAATTAGTTGTTTCAGAAAACGCCCCAAAATGACATTGTGTAGGTTTAAGGGAGCCCTGTTGCGTACGTAATTATGACTGTTGTTCATTGGGAGCACAAGGGAAAGTTGCATTTGAGATCGTGGTGGTTGGATGGGTTGTAGAAACTGTCTGTCGGTCTCTGACTTTAAATGTGATTATCCTCTTTGATCTTTCTCCACCCTTCCACTGACTCCTGGTCGATGACTTTGACCCCTTTCCAATTGATGCAGTGACCTCAGTTTGATCTGATGTTCACAGACAGCTGATGCCGTCGGTTTCCACTGATCTTTCACTCCCAGGCTTACCAAGGTCATTTCCATTTCACTGATGACGAGTCTACAAACGGTCAAGTGATGCTACAACACAAGTCTTCTTCTCTTGGCTTTACTAAGCAGCGGAGATCTCACTCATTACCGTCACCCGCCGAAGTTCTGTACTTTGGTTTGCTCCAAGTTCAGGAATGAATCTCCTCAAACAGTACGTCTTACATTTTTGCTTTTTAGACCATTTTCATCCATATTGTGCTACAGCCCAGAAGCTAAGAAACAAGGAACTTCATTCCAGATCGAAACATCTATTTATTCTAAGATTAAAGTGATATAAATAACCCCAAGAACAATTCAGCAGAGGTTTGTTTTCTTTCAGTGACTACTGAGTTCTGGGATTTAAGGCTTTTTGAGCAACTTAAAAAATAAAAATAGAGTTCTTTTATATTCCAGTTGACAAACCAATCGATCTTGCCACACAGCCCCTTTAGAAACTGTTGTGGAGGTTTTGGTTGTATCACAGAATCCTATGCTTCCAGAAATGTTTGTGATCTACTGTTACCAAGGTCAAGGAATAACTCCCTCTATTCCATTATGTTATTTATTCACTGATTGCATTCTGTTCTCTTCAAATAAATTCATTCAGTTCTGTTTGAAAACTTGGCATTTAGAAAATGTTAACTTTGCAGAGAATGATCAAAACAGCCTGTTTTTCCAGCTTTTCCACTGTTTTTTTCTTTTTTCAGTTTACCCAGTGAAGTTCAGCGTGTTTGATCAACCAAAAGATTTCTCTCCACTATTAGATGTGTGTGTAACCGCTCCATTGAAGTTAAACATCGTCACTACGGCAAATCACGCTCCCTTATCTCGTCTGTTCAGCCGAGCTTTCAGAATTTAATCAGCGTGTCTGTGTGTCGCTGCTGTAGTGTGTATTTAAAAACCTTTTTGATATATTGCCACTCTTACTTGTGGGTGTTTGTATGTGTGTGAAATGCGGTTGTTATTGTTTGATTTTGATTAGAGACTGTTGTCAGCCTCGGCCTCTGTCTGCAGAGTGTGTGTGTGTGTGTGTGTGTGTCTGTGTGTGTGTGTGTGTGTGTGTGTGTGTGTGTGTGTGTGTGTGTGTGTGTGTGTATGTGTGTGTGTGTGTGTGTGTGTGTGTGTGTGTGTGTGTGTGTGTGTGTGTTGGGGTGTCTCTCTCTCACCTTTATCCAGTGCTCCTTTTTTCCATTTTCTTTGTCTATCTACCCCCCTGCCTCTGTTCTCCTATTAATTTTTCTTTCTCTCTTTCTGCCTTCCCTCTCATTTTTATTCTCTGCATTGATCCTCAGCTGTTGAGCCAGTAGCTTTTAATGAATGCCACCATGGCCAAATAGCTTTCACATTGGCCTTGATGGCCTCATTTCAGCCACAGCTATGGCTCAGCTGTAAATTGTTTTCTTAACTAAAGCCATGTGATGAATATCAATAGGGGCTGCAGTCGATAGCGTCGGTGCAGCCTGCCAATCTCAACAGCGGGGTGTTACATTGAGGGCAGCAAGGGGTTAAGCGTGATTGACAGAGGAGTACATGTGTGAGGCGGACTGTGTCGTGGGCTGGTGTCATTCCCCTGGTTGTATTGTTGTGTGTGGCCTTATTGTGTAACTGTGCATGCATCAGCAGACTCTAGAGCAAAAACATGTCTGGTACAGCACGCGTTGATGCTGACATATGCGAGACGGTGTTCTGCAAATGTAGTGGTGTCAAATTTATAGGGTTTTGTCCGTAACCCACCCGCTAGCTGAATAATTACACAGACACAGACACACACACACTCATCACCTGCCAGACCTGTGCATGTAGAGATAAAGCAGCAAATACACTCTCCACAGTCAGACCGTTTGACTGCTAAATAGCAACGCGGGATGGATCCGTCTAGCCCTTCCTTATCTTCCCTCACTTCTTTCACTCTTCATCCCTCTCTATCTCCTCCCCCCACCCTTCTTTCCCACCCTCACTTTGTCTCCCCCGCCGTTTGTGAATCCTCCTAATTTGTCTCTTATTTCTCCTCTCCTCCCTTTTCCTGCTCTTCCTCCTCGTAATTTCCTCATTCCTTTTTCTTTCTCTCTTGCACTCTCCCTGGAGTTTTGTCCTCTCGTCTCTCACACCCATATTCCCCTCTCTGTCTATTCCTGTGCAACAGTGTGCAATCCCTCTTTTCCCACCAGACAGACAAAGAGAGTGACTGAGACGAATAGGAGGGAAAGAGGGAGCAGAGAGAAGCAGAGACAGAGAGAGGAAGATACATAAAGAGGCAGAGAGGAAGATACATAAAGAGGCAGAGAGGAATTGAGGGAATGACAGTCTGGTGGCAGGGGACACACTGCATGGTAGAGAGAGAGAGAGAGAGAGATAGAAAGAATGTAAAATAGGCAGCTTCGGTGACAGCGTAGACAAAGGTAGCTTCAGAGTGCATGTGCGCCAGCTATTTCATTCACACGCTCTCTCTCTCACACATGCATCCGCTCTCTCTCTCTCTCTCTCTCTCTCTTTCTCACTCACTCACACAGTCACAAGCACACACCCTCGAGCAGAAGCAGCAGAGCAGTGTGGGTGTGAGGCAGCATGAGAAGTGAAATTGGTACTTCTACACGTATAGCGGGACTAACTTAATTACAACACACACACATACTGTATTGTGCACACCTTATTATAGGCGGACACACGCACACATACATTAGCAAGCACACACAACTTGTCTGCGATCAGAAGTCAACATGGGTCTCGTGGTGGGAACCTTTTCCATGCAAACCAAGCAGGTGAACTACCGCAAAGGTAAGAATATATAAAAAAATTTATATGATCAAATTTGATTCTCAAACACACTCGCATGATATGCATGTGTTCACATGCATGTGGCTGTCATATGAGAGGAGCACCTGTCATGTTGTGTGTTTGTGCCTTAATGACGGAGTTGTGTATGTTTGCTCTCAGAGTTATGAATAATACACAAGAAGTGCATTATGGGAATGAGCTGAACTTAGAATACTGAGCATTGATGTAAAATTGGCAAAGAAAAATGTCATTCATTATTGGTTTAGGATGCAATCTCCAGGCCATCTGTCCTGTGGATTTAGGAGTGTGTGTGTGTGTGTGTGTGTGTGTGTGTGTGTGTGTGTGTGTGTGTGTGTGTGTGTGTGTGTGTGTGTGTGTGTGTGTGTGTGTGTGCGTGCAGCCGTGCCATTGGGCATGTCTATAAAAGGTGATGGTATTCACCTCTGTCTGCTCTCAAGGCAAACCTGCTTCCTGTCTGCCCTGCTACTGTTTGACAGGAGGAAATTGGCACTGACACTTCACGCATGCATGCTAATGTGTGTGTGTTTGTTTATGGATATAAATAAGTCTGTGCAGTTTTGTCCATGACAATATATACACGCATATAATTTACTCCTGAAATGTAGGAGTCAGTAAGGGGTGGCATACATTTTGTGTTGTGTGGCGACTGTGGCAGCAGAGAGTGTGTATACTGTATGTGCGGAGTAAATCAGTGTGGTGTAATCCGTCAGCCTTTGGCCATGGTCTGTCCTGCGTATGTTGACCTCAAACCTGATGGTTATCACCCCCAGACATCGAGCTATATTCCACCAACGGAAGAAACAAAAAACAGGAGTCGGATCGTGTTTCATCACACAGTCACATGGAGGAAAAGAGGCGGAAATTTGCCCACACTCCTTTTTTGACCATTAACCCTGTGTGATGGGAAGTGATATCATGTAAAACAGGGTGTTAGTTACATATGCTGTGACAAAAACTGTGGAGGCGATGTGACGTAAATTATGGGCTGTGAATTCTGTTTATGCCTCTCTGTGTTTTCTGTGTTATACCTGTCAAACACTACAGTCAGACCACACAGAGTGTTTGAAATAGCTGTAAAAACACTTTGGAGAAAGACCCTATAAATACAGGCATATATAGCATCCTGCGTGGGCTGTTTATTTTAATTCCCGATCTGCGTCTCATTTCATTGCATGGCAACAGCTCTCAGCAGATACTTCAAATCTGTGCAGAGCAGATATACTTGAGGCACATTTCAAGGTGGAGCCTTAAATATGAAACCTATAAAAAGATTTCTGAGACAACAGAGAAAACACACGTGTCAGCCATGTTGTCCTCTAACCCATTTACTAGTTGGGGGAGGCAACAATGCTTATGAAGCAACTGGGATGTATTTGTTGGCCCATTTTACACAAAAGCTCTCCCCTAGTTAAGGTAACCTCTAAATAGCAGCCACTTTGAAGTTTGTACTGTAAGGATGTGAGAACGAGGGCGATAGATGAGTAAAAGTGGGAGTGAAAAATTGAGAAAAGTTGAGGAGAGGAGACGAGGTTGCTCCTCAGGGGGCTGCTGTGTGTGTGTCAGTGAATGTGTGTGTGTGTGTGTGTGTGTGTGTGTGTGTGTTTCACCATCTGCTGCTGTGTTATAAAAAGTGTCTTAATGAAAGCAGGGCAGGATTCATTTTGTATGGAAGGTTGGCCCATCCTTGATCACCACCCAACATGAGGCAACAACCAGCTTAGATGCACCCAAAGTTAACTTGCTGAGAATGCAGAATTTTTTCAGGATAAAAACATTATTTATGAGAATTGACTATACATACTGTTGCGCTTAACAAATGTAGAATAGCAGTGGTACAAAATCCTTTATTTACGAACAAAGAACAGGCCCCTCTGTCTGCATATAACACAGTGCAGTTACGTATGGTGATTAAAGAATAAAGATGTAAATATTTATCAAACTGGTTTACAGAGCTACTGCTCAGGACAGCTTCATAAATGTAGACAACAAACCAGTATGATCACTTGAAAGAGAAGCAGGGGCTCTTTAGAACAATGGTTCCCAACCTGGGGGTCAGATGTCTCCAAATGGGTCTCAGGATAAATTAATGTCTCAAGAGGTTCACACAATGATTAAGAAGAAACATATTTTACTACAGAGAGAGTAGGATGAAATGCAATAAACCAGGGAGGCATGTTGAGATGATATATGCATCTTAATCACTAAACCACCAGGATTCCTTATAATTATTGCTTTTCTTTTAAAATGGTGCACAGTTGCATATATATATATTCTAAAAATAATTCAGTTATTTTTACAGACTACGTTGTGTGATGTGACTCATGTCATGTCAGGTCACGTGACATTACATTACATTTGTAATTTTTTCAAACCATGATTTTGTGCATTTCTGCAAGCGTGATACGAGGCTAATATGACATGTATTTACGAAATGTACTTTGAAACGTTGACATTCAACATATTTGTGGTTTTGCAGAAATGTACAATGCTAAAAATAATTCTGCCGACATGTTTGGTTATAAAGCTATGACAAGGGGTCGTACATAGACAATGATTTTATTCTAACGGGGCACTGGTCAAAAATGTTGAGCACGTTTGTTTCAGAATGACAGGTGGCAGGGTACACCTTCCACATCATCCTTTGGTGGTTCTGAAAGGTAGAGCAGGCCGGCTGTTAATGGCAGGTTTGGGGGTTAGATCCCCAGCGCCTCCTGCCAATAGTTTGAATTATCCTTGAGCGAGACACTTAGCCCCAATTGCTCTCCATATAACAGGCCTGTGCTGTTCATAGTGAATCAGAGGCATTCTGCACAGAGCTTTGATATAAAAGCTCCAAACAAATGTTCTAATCAGAGCTTTTTATAGTGATGAATTGACTGAAGTGAATTCAAGAGAGTCACTGTACAAACTGAAGTGTTTTTGTTTTTGGTGTGGCTTAGAAAATGAAGCCAAACTGATGCTGTGGCCTACATAAAGTCACAGCTTTCCCACTAGAGAAGCCAGAGGCACAGATATTAACCAGTGTCCTGATCAGCTCATATTGTCAAAGGTTAGCGTTAAGGATTTAATCTATATGTATCTGTCGTCACCTGGGGTAAAAAATATATTTATCCACTGTCACTGTGCACAAACTACTCTGCACCTGTGAAATATTTCCCAGCGGGTATGTTATAAACTTCACAAACCTGCACGTTGCCAGCACATTCATCTCCCTGTCTGTTCGCTCCATTTGTTTTTGCCTCTACTTTCATTTATCTGTACTCCCTCGCTCTGTCTAGTGAATTTTCACCCTCTTTCTCTTTGTCTTGCTCGCTCTCACCTCATTTCACCTCCTCATTTTGTCTTTTATGTGCTCCTCCCTTTGAGTTTTTCGCTTCTATTCCCCGAGCCGCTCTCTTCTTGATCTATGGCTATTCGGCTGCCTTTCCTGTTTATCTTGGTTTTTCTGTCTCTCTCCATCTGTCTCTTCCAGCGCTCTCAAACCTTCACATCTCTCTATGTTCCCGAGTTTTAGCACAGAAGATAGCCTTGCCCTACTATTAGATCACTCTAGCTGCTTTCATGTGGAGTTTTAGTTTGGGGCCGGCGTGATATATGTAAATATATGTGTGTGAGTGTGAGTGTATGCTGGAGAACAAGTGTGTTTGGTTCAATGTTTCCATCTGCTGCAGGGCTAAATAGCTGAACGAAGAGGAGCCCTGCTTCTTTAATAGGCTTTACAGTTTACACCCTTCTCTCTCATCCCTGCACATCAAAAGAAGTGCCCAAAAGAGCCAATTAGGACAGCAAAAGAGCTTTATTAGGCACATGACAACATGAAAACAAGTTACTGGTTAATCCCATGCCCGATGCATGTGTGTGTTAGTGTGTAATTTAGTATGAGCATGTGATGATGAAATTGTGATATTACAACCTCATACCTCATAGTTCTTTACACTCCCGTATATACTAGATTTTCACAGGAAGCATCATTTCCATTTTTACAAATCTGCCCGTCATCTAAGATCTTCTGTCAGTGTTTGATCTTTCAGTGTTGCAAATTAAACCCACGTTAGAGCATTTTATTAAATAAAAAATCCATATACTGAATAAATAAACATAGTTAATTTGCAGAATATTTGGCAGGCAAATGCTTTGCTGACTTCTTCAAAAATAAACAACATTTTCCATGCAATTTATCTCTGTAGACCGCTCAGCCCTTTGCTTACCTTCAGGCCTGTGTAATACTGGAGCCAATGAGAGAAATGCAGATGATGAATATAGATAGCTACTTAGCTCTGACTATATGGGCAGGCCTATATGCACAATTATGACAGCAGTGACGCACACCACTTGAACTAAATTAATGTGAAATGTGAAATGAGACTCATACTGTCAAAGTAGCATTACCACACGCACCACGACAAACTGAATTTGAAAATGTTTTGATTTCATCTACTGGACATTGAAAGTAAGTTGCCCATTGAGCATATCGTTAGTATAGTTCTAGTAATCCATTGAGTAAAACAAAAGAGGCAGTGCAACATAAATAAAACACACAAACCTTTTTTTCTCACACTCACTTTTGCTACATATTGGAAAGTGTTGTGTTGTTGTATCTAAATGTTATATATTTTATTTTATTTACCTTATTTATTTACCATTCCCATACTAACCTGTACAGTATTTGTTTGATACAAACATAAAGGGGGTGGAGGTTATGCAAACACAACAAATGAGTCATTTCTATCTACATGTTTATTACACTAATTAAGCCCTACAGGAACGGTTTTATGCCTGTAAAAAAACAACAACTATTTTTTTACTTTTTATGTGGGGCAACAGAGGAACAGAAAATAACGAATCCGCTAATTTCTCACAGAGCTGTCAGTTTTTAATATTAAGCATCTGTTTACTGAGGGGCACGTGTCGAGTTTGGTTTGTGACCTCTGAGAAATAAAGATCTGTTGCTGTGTGAAAGAAGGACTGAAGAAAGATGAACAGCTTCAATGATCTGCTACTTACCGTGTGCGCAGCAGGAGTTTTATTGCGCCTGTACATGTACATTTTTGAATTTTGAATTTTTGAATTTTTTTATATTTTTGAAAAGCTTAGAATCTCGCCTATTTTAATATGGAGATGAAAATCACAACAGCGGTACAATCAGCTCCTCAAACTAGCAAATACACTCAAAATCAAAATCATAACTTTGAGCCCACTTACCTATAGCCTCATAAATATCCTCTTTTCAGCAATATTTTGAAAAAGACGCTCCTAAGGCATTGCCAGATGTCCACACGTTCGTTTCCGGGAAAAAGATATCCACTGTGAACATCGTCACATCGATAAAAGTCCATGAACAGGTGTTGCAATCTGTGAAATCAGCTGATCGATTTTTACATTGTGTGATCATAAACAGTCGTAACTTAATATCTCGTGCGCTCATCACGGTTCAGACACATCCTGGTTTTAGCGCGGGCTCTCAGCATTAGATTGACACTTCATTTGAGCCAATCGGAGCTTCGATGGGTTTTTTTACAACCTTCATGAGCCAATGAGTGTCAACTTGATAAGAAAGTGCCCACCCTCTTCTTTTGTTACAGACTGACCCTGGACCAGCTCAGTGTCCTGGTGGTGCGCGCATCGTATAGAAAACGAGTGCCTCTTTCGTTAGATGCGTCACTTCCCATGGTTTGTTTTTTCAAAGTAAAATGTATTTCCAAAATAATATTTATTATTTATTGTACAGAAAAAACATAAAAATATTAGAAGAAAATGTCTTTATACTTCACTTACTCCGTGTGATTACTACTAACAGAGAATATGGGTATATAATAGTTATTTATAAATAGATAAAAATAATATTTATTAATAAATATTATAATATGTACAGTACAGTTGGTGTACGCCTTGTGTTACTCTTAGACAAACCTGTCTAATAAATTACGTTTTTATCCTTTTTATCTGAAATTTGGTGGTGAACTTGATAACACTTGGTTCTATGTTTCTATTGTGTATTTCAGCTCGGGACTACCAGCTATACCCATCTTCAGACATCTTTTTCAACAAAGAAATTCTGGTGGAGTGTATTTTCTTCAAATTCAGTATATTCAGACCACTATTACTCAGTGCCAGAAGCACTTGGAGTGATTTGCACTTCTGTTTTGCAAGAACAATAAGAGAGTTATCTTTTGAATGAGACCAAACTCATGCAGCTGGTGCAAATGGTTGAAGAGCAGCTTTCAATTTACTTTGGGTATGTCGTTTGTAGGTATTTTCGGGTAAATTCGCCCACCTTCTAAGAGGCTAGATAAAAAGTGAATGTGTAAGAAAAAATAAGCAATTGAAGTCATTTATCAACGCTGACATTCAAACAGTATGTAGTGTTTCTGTTTGTTTCACTGCGCCGCTGTTAGTGTTACAGAACAATGTGACACCGTCCGGAAATGACACATTGTACGTCATCTGACTCTAAGGATATGTGTGTGCTTGTTGTTTTGCTGTAAATAATGCATGATGCGTCATCGTGCCCTAATAAGCATCAGGTCAGTGACTCATGGTTCCCAGTTGTGTCATGCACTTGATATACATCATAATCATCTCTACACGTGTTAAAACGAACAGAGAAATGAGAAATTTACAATTCAACACTTTTCTTTTTCTTGAGCTGTGGGGCTGCAGCTAACATTTTATTTGGGCGATCATTTTTTGTCTTGGCATTCATTTTCCCCTGATTGTCATTATCTAATGTTTGTGCATATTTTTGATTGTAGTTGTTGTTTTAGTTTCAGAGTTTCCATGTTTAACTAGTGGGCAAAATTCCCAAGGTGGCCTATTACAATGGGTTGTTTTAACGGTCCAATGGGCCAAAATACATTCTGTAGCTTCAACCCTATCGGACTGTATAGGATAATTTTACAGCTATGGGTCTGAAACGGTTAGGAACTTCCCTTCTTAGCCTCTTCAGTGACTTCACTCTGAGCTCTCTCTGTTCCCCTTTCAATCCTGCCGGAAAAAACCTTTTTCAACAACCTATTCAATCAAGAAGAGTATTTTCCTGCTGCTCCCTCCCTCGGCCAGTGTGAGGGTGTTTACATCACGTCCCATGTCAAACTAGTTAGCTTTGAGAATAATGGGAGAGCAGAAACCGTGTCGAAGAGGAAGACAACTCTTTTCCCTTTTGCCTAGCCGTTCTCTCTCTGTCTCTCTTTAGTTTCTCTCATCGATTCCCTCTTTAATCAATCTCTATCTCCCATTCAAACTATATCTCCTGCTTTCTCTCACTCCCCATTCTTTTCCCTATCTACACATCAATCTCTATTTCTCACTCTCTCCATTCATCTATGTCCATACTGTGATGTCCTTTTTTATCTTTCCCCCTTTCCCTAGATGATGACAGATCAATAGCAGAGGCTCCTTTAATTATTCCGTTTTTCATAATGTGATGGTAGCCTGCAAGAGACTCAGCGTGCATCCACTAATAAAGATACAGACGAGCCGCTGGGTGAGAAGTCATTTGGACAGCACTAGATATTACTATTGATTTTCCTAATAGACATGTTCTTGCCTGTCCAAAGCCACGCCACCCCTGATGAGTAATTGCCTATGCCTTGTGTGCCAACAAGACACTGTCACGATCGACTCCTAATTTATAACTGTTAGAATGAACCTGTTCGGAAGAAAATGGTTATTTTTTATGTTGCAGGCCTGCAGGTTAGCACTGAGGTCGGTCTGAATGTGCTGCTTTGTGAGCTGAGCTGATTTTCTGAAGCTTCCACCGACGGTTTAATCTTAGTAAAGATCTTATAGAGTGTCCTTTTCTCTCATGCTTGCTCCCCCATTTTCTTCTTCTTTCTCTTTGTTTTTCCATCCCCTTCCCTGGAAAATTTGGGGTTTGCATGTCCCACTTTCTCTCCTCTGCCTTTTCTTTCTTGCGATGCCATTCGCCCACTCTCCTGCCTCCTGTTACTCACTTATTTCTCTTTCTTTCCTTCCCTGCATTAAACTCTAATCTCCAGCTGGAAGCTTTCCTGGTGTGTTTCCTCCTTCTCCTTCTTCATCTTTCATTGCCAAATACGTATGTTTCTATCTCTGCCTTCGCTGCTTTTTTCCTTCCTTCTGATGTGCTGCCATCATACCTCTTACTACTTTTCCTGCCGTTTGCTCCTCTCTTCGTTCTCTTATTCTCTTTTTCCTCAAAAGTGTGACAGTTTTTTTCTCTTTTTTAAAACGGTCTGCAGCCATTTCCTCACATGCCTGCAGGGAAACACCTGGCAATTTGGCAATGTTGTACACACAAACACAAAAACACTTGCACATACACACTCACTCCAACCTCTGGCTCTTTCTCTTTGCTCTAGACAGACTATGAAATGATTACTAGAAAGAGAAACATTTTTGTCAGTGTGTGGAAACTGGCCTGTCAGAGACCAGAGGGAGATATGGAGGGATGGAGTTTTGTGATTGGTACAAGCCGGGAACAGTGTTTGAAATGACAAGAACACTAGGCTGATTTATAGGAAAAGATGGGCTGATAAAGGTCTAGGCCGTATGCCTGGGGAGAAATGTATAGATAAGAGAGGGGAGAGAGATGGATGGATAGGGTTTAAGGCTAAAGATGAAGTAGGGTTCAGGAAAGATGGGGAGACATTACTTTGATAGCCTGTAAATTCCTATATGAACATTACAGGCAGTGTCTTATATAGCAGAGCTAGCAGGGTGTCTGTCTGTAGCAGACATTGGTCATGCTCCATGGTGCTGCCCGCTGTTTAGAGTCCACAGAGACCTCATCCTATAGTCAGCCATTCTTTCTGCAAATGCAAATTCTTGGTGCATTTGCAGAATGTATGTGCATACATATGTGTGCTCCTCCGTGTGTGCAAGCATGTGTGTGTGTGTAGGCAGGGTGAAAGAATTACTCCCCACTGCTGTCCATTCTGTCTCTCTCACTGTTGCACAAAAAAACTCACACGCTTCCGAGCATTCATGAGCAGATTTTCACAGAAACAGATTGCAGATTTTATACTCACCAAACTAAATCTTTCCAGCTAAATCTTCCCATATGGCTTCCAAACAATCACGCCTCGTTCATTATTCACCATCAGCAGACAAAAAGTGGCCCATGTTTGAAGCAGTTGCCACATTTGCGGAAGCATTATTATTACGGATGGCTGGCTTGATATAAAAGGACAGCGTATCTATTCTCCAAATTGACTACTGAAACCTGGCTGTAAAACTTGACATATGCATCATTGGCAGAAGCAAATGCAACTCTATTAGACGTTATGTTTTGCTCATATAGTTGCAAAAAGAAGATTTGAAATGTATTCACCCTTGAAGAAAATTGTAACTTTGATTATAGTTGACAAAAGCATTTCTGCATGTTGTGTCCTCGGGCTAGCAGCTTTTATATCTGAAAGCTCGGGTCAGTGATGAGTGGATAATATCTGAGCATCTAGCAAATTCCTGTTGAGTGTGAATATATTATCTGAATGCACCTGTTGGGGTTTTGGAATGAATAAAATATGTAAAATATACTAGACCATGAATTAATTAATAATTAGATTAATAAATATAAACGCAATTACCATTTCAATGTCTAGTAAAGGTTGAAGAATTTAGGAATACTTTGATAGTAGAGGTTGGCAGAAATCACTCTTGTACAACTTTAAACACACCAGCCTGTATATTGTAAAAAAGCATTTATTAATACGACAATAAAGGAAAAACACACAACATCTAATTCAACTCAATTCTATCTACAAAGTAAAGAAGAAGAGTTGTGCATCTCTGTGTGTGTGCAAGAGAGATTGAGTGTTTGTGTGCGTGCGCCGGTCCTGTGACCATTCCCACATGCTTGTGTACACGTGTAGGATTCGACAAAAGACAGGAAGCGGTAGCTTTGAATCGTAATCTATGAGTTTTGCTATGTTTAAAGGCCAAATCACAAAATATTGTGAGATCGTAACATTATATGATAATGGCGCCGGGTTTGGAAGATGGTAAGTGTAAACAATACTTAACACATCAACCTAAAGTTATTTTGCTCAAAACCAAATCAACACATGTACAACCATTCACAACAGTATAGCAGGCATGTACTTGCTTAGCTTTGTAAAGCTAATGTATACTAATTAATATACTATGTGGAGGTTTGGTCCATGATTGCAACGATTACTTAGCTGATGTTGCTGTCTGTGTTGTGCTTCAATCACAATGTGGCCATGCCTTAAAGCAGTGATTTTTAACCACTGTGAGAAGTAGGGTCATTTTCTCATAGACTTCTATAAAATCTGACCTCTTTTTGCCTTCTGCTGGCCATAATAAGGAATGCACGTTATAGGCACTCCCACATTGGCTTAACATTTTAGACTCGGAGGTTGCCCCTTGAATTGTGAACATTATAAAAGTAGACTTTATGGCAGAACAGTTGTATTGAATTGCCGTAGAGATTGTAGGCTTGTAGAAACATTTCTGTCAGTGTATGGGAACGGGCCTGTCACAGAGCGGAGAGAGATAGAAAAGGGATGAAGATTTGAGATTGTACAAACAAGCCGAGCACAGTGTTTGAAACAACGAGAACACGAGGCATATACGTTTGCAGATATTTATAGGCAAAGATGGGCAGATAAAGGTGTAGGCTGTATGGCTGGAGAGAAATGTATAGATAAGAGAGGGGAGGGAGGTGGATAGATTAGAGATAGAGATAGATTGTAGGCTAGGATTGTAGGTGTACCTATTAAAGTGAAGATAGATTGAATATGGCAGTATAACATTTTGAAATGGACCATTCCGCATTTACTTTTGATGCTTTTAATACTTTTGTACATTTAACTTGTAATGGATTATAGTGTGATTTTGTTACTTTTAATAAAATTCCTTAGTACTTCTTCCACCTCTGCATCCTTGATTTACGGTTTGTACGTGCAATGTTTGCCTGTTGTACGGTCACAGCACACGTTGTTTGTCATCTGTAACTATCTTTGAATGTATCTCTTTGTACTTCCATCAAGTTGGACCGTATACCTTGTTTGTATCGATTGAGCTTTAATTAAAATGTGACTTCATCTGGTGTGTGCGTGCAGCTCTCACAGGGGAGCACACACTCCTGCAGTATTATCTGACACTTGTCATGATCCTTCTATTTCTACCGTATTAAATATCTCATTCTTCTCATCCCTTGCCTTTTCCTGCTTTTAATCTCTCTCTCTTCTTACATCCTTGACTTTAAGCCTTTTCCCTCCGTTCTGCTGTCTTGCTGCCTGCCTGTCTGTCTCTCTCTCCTCCTTCCTTTCTTCCTGCCCTGGGAGCCAATCTGCCACCACTCACATACTCCCTCCATCCTTTTATCCATCCCCTGTTAAAGTGTGTGTGTGTGTGTGTGTGTGTGTGTGTGTGTGTGTGTGTGTGTGTGTGTGTGTGTGTGTGTGTGTGTGTGTGTGTGTGTGTGTGTATATGTGGGGGTATTATGGATGGATGAACAGGAATGATGGATGGAGTGAATGGAAGTGTTGATGGATTGAAGTGGCCTTTTCATGAACAAACCGTGATGTTGAGCAAAATCAGAAATGATGCGCGGGGCTCTCTTTATAATTTTTGTCACATACACAGATTTTCCCTTCACTCCATAATTCATATTTACCTCTCTAATCAATATCTCAGGCTGTATCTATGTGCATATGTGTCCTCCTACACCTAAACATATGTGTTTAGGTGCAAATGTAACAGGGCATGTTTGTTGTTTTTGTTCTCCCTGAGCCATTCACAGAGTTTTATCATTTACAAATCAATGGGTACACTCGTATACATTTATAATTTAGTGAATCAACATCCTGGCGATTTCATACTGAATCACTGATGCTCTGCTTGGCTCGTAGCTTGCGGGTGTAGGTGGGAGGGAGCTAAAGAGACAGAGAAGGAGAGAGGGAGGGAGGGAGGGAGGCTACAACCCATACTGAAAAACAAGGAAATTGGAGGGAGGGAGATAGAGAGTGGGAGCGTGTGGGGAGAAAAGAGGGAGAGAGAGAGAGAGAGCAAAAGAGAGGAGGAGCGCCGTGAGATGGAGTGAGAAAGCGTGAAGGAGGGATGATAGAGAGAGGGGTTTATGCCAAGCAGCCATTGAAAGAGGAAGAGAGGGAGGGAGAAGAGGATGAGAAGTGGAAAGAGGGCGAGGGAGTGTTTATGTGCGTACTAGGCGTCTAACACGTGACAAAAAGAGATACAGACTTCAGCATACAGACACGCTTGTTTCCACGACGACGACGGCAAACATGGGGGCTGTGGTGGGTTCGCTGACCATGCAGACCAAGACGAGAAGGTTGTCCAGGGGTGAGGGAATACACACACACACATGCCCTCATAAACATAACGCACGCACACGTATGGACAGGAAAACTTTTAACAACGTGTTTTATTGTATCTCGCAGACACACTCCAGTACAAATATACCGCGCACGTACGCGAGCTGCAAACCAAAGATTAATCACTGCTGGCGTTCAGTTAAAACGCAGTGAAAGAAAGAGGGCATATGGTTTATAGTGTGTGTGTGTGTGTGTGTGTGTGTGTGTGTGTGTGAGAGAGAGAGAGAGAGAGAGAGAGAGAGAGAGAGAGAGAGAGAGAGAGAGAGAGAGAAGGAGACACCAACAGGTGTTCCCAGAGGAAAAAGAGCATCTTTTTATTTCACAAGAAAGTTCTAGTGTATGTTGTGATTGTTGTTGTCCTTATCTTTTTTTTGACAGAGCAAACCGATGTAGTGTGAAATAAAGCTTCTTTGAGTGTGTGTGTGTGTGTGTGGGTGTGGGTGGGTGGGTAGATGTGTGTGTGTGTGTGTGTGTGTGTGTGTGTGTGTGTGGGTGGGTGGGTGGGTGGATGGGTGTGTGTCGCTCTGTCTGTCTGGATGTGTGTGCAGATGTGGGCATCGACGCTGGTAGACACACACACATGTCGAAGGTATTTGTCACTCTGCTCACACACTGCTTTTCCGTCTTGCTGTTACCTTGGAAGCACTGTAGCCATGGCAACAATAGATGTCAGTTTTAGGGTGGGTGAGGGGGGAAGGAGGGTTTGATGAGATTGGAGTATTCCTAAGTAAGTCAAGGCCATGTGAAAGAGACTGACATAGTGAGAGATGCAGATATGCATATTTTTTTATTTTTTTATGAAGACCTGTTGCCTGCTAGAAATGTTTTATTCCCTCGTTACTCATTTTTTTAAAAGCATGTAAACCACATTTATATAAATCTGACTAATCCAAACTGGCTGCTATAATGAATGTTCAAACTGAGCAGAAGACTAGTGCCAGAGTGAAAATAACCCATATTAATTGTGTACGGTCATTTAAACTTATTTGTTGAGGCAGGCTATTATCGTTTTTTCACTGCAAATTAGACCATACAGGACATTTTCCGAGTGAGTGCATATGCCTCGTTTCATCATTTGAATTTGCTTATTTCTTTCTCTCTCCACAAGCACAAAACATCTTTCCCCATGGATGTAAAAAAAGCAAGGCGTACATTTGTTGCTAGTCTGAATAATGAGGTGATTGTAGATTTACTCACATTGTGCAAATCTGACCAGTCCCGGAAATGAAAAACACGCATTTTTACCTCCACGAATGCAGAACACACATGAGTGAATGGGATGTAGAGCTGTGGATTTGGAGGTTGTTTGTAATTCTGGTGTTGTGTTGTGGTGCTTGAGCGTCTCTCTCTCTCTCTCTCTCTCTCTTGCTCTAACATGTTGGCTGTATGCAGGATTAGTACAGCAGGGCTTGCATGTGTGTAGCCTATTCTGTGATGTTGCAGATAACTTGTTATCCGGGATCATGACACTGACAGCGACACTGAGAGGGAGACGATGCACGGCTGTAATATTGTGAGATTAGATTCCTACAATGATTGATCCTTTGAGCACAAGCTCATCACTGTGGCCTGAAGAAGAAAACAAATAAACCTGCTTCGCCGTGTTTGCGCCCCTTTGCCTTCCTGAATATTTTCATGCCCGCTTGTCTGTTCTGTCTGTTTTCATCAAGGATGCTTGTTGTTCTCTCACTTGCTTTTTCTGTCAAGTGTTCTTTTTTCCTGACAGTCTTTCTTTGTCCGTAGTTTTCTCCCACCTGTTGTTTTGTCGGCCTGGTTTAGTCTGGCAGGCTAGCTGCTATTTTCCTTCACATCTGTTGTGGTGGCCTCTGACTACTCATCTCTCCATCAATATTCTCACCTGGCATTTTTCTCCCCTCCCAGGTGAATTTTTCATTTCTTTGTCAAGCCCCTGTATCTCTGTCTTCTTCACTTACTACCTGCAGCAATGTTGTCTCAATCTTCTCCCTAGGTCCTTTCCTTCTCCGTCACTCCTCTGCTTGCCTCGCTTATCTTTCTTTCTTTGTGCTTTTTGCTTCCTCCCTCCCCACCCTCAACCTTTTCGTCTAGCTCTTTTTTCCACCGTTTCACATCTTTTTCTCTGCCATTTTAGCTATCTGCTTTCTCCTCTCCCTGTTGTTTCCCCCTTTTCTCCCTCCCACCCCTCCCACCCCTTACACTTATTTCTCTTTATCTTTCCTTCTAATTTTCCCCACCACACTCTTGTATGCCACCGCCACAAACTGCTCCTGGCACCCTCATCTCCATACCTCTCTTTCCTCTTTCCTCTCTTTTATGCCTCCATTCTTTCTCTCATTGGCTTCCTTTCTCTATCACCCACGCTCCCATTAGCTGGTATGAGTGCTTATTAAGTCATCTCGTCATTCTCGTGTCTTGGCATCTAGCAGTGTGTGTGTGCCTTTTTGTGTGTGCGTGTGTGTAGTGTGTACTTCTGCAGATTCTGAGTCTAGACCTGTATTTACTCAAAAACTCAATATTGGCATGGTAATACGTGTGTAAATGAACAGTATTTGACACACTCTTTCCAAACATAATCAGCAGTTGCACACTAATGAGGACGTGGCATTAGGTGTGTGTGTGTGCGTGTGTGTGTGTGTGTGTGTGTGTGTCTGCCTTACATGCACACAAAAGCACACCACTGCAAACACCCTCTAGCACTTCAGTCCTCATTCACAGTCTATGGGTAAGTAAGCAAACAGATTTGTGTGAGCATGCAAGCATGGGAGTGTACATTGTTTTATGCACATGGGTTCTTAATATTTTATCCTTGACCCTTGAAATACTTTGTTCATGTTTGTCTTGTTCAAGGGTGTGTGACTGAATGCGTGAGGCTCTCTACATGTCCAACTGTGGGTTTATGTTTGTGTGTGTTTTCAAGCAGAGCAAGTCATTGGAGTTTCAGTGAAACACCCACAGGCCACTCAGGGATTGGGCCCGTGTCCACTGTTCTGGATGTTTAATGTGGAAAACAATGCGTCCCAGAATGAGAGCTTGAATTCACACTTTTGAACATGATTAGGTTGTGCAGCTTTTGAACATGATTAGGTTGTGCAGCTTTTGAACATGATTAGGTTGTGCAGCTTTTGAACATGATTAGGTTGTGCAGCTTTTGCATGGTGTAAATCGGACGGTTGCGGCTGAAATCTATTTTGAAGATACTTCCTCCATACCACCAGGGAGCCCATGGCCAGTAGAGTTACTCCTTTCTTGGAGAGAGCTCATTGCCATTATAGAGGCCGGTGAGAGCGAGCCCTCTCCATCGCCATCAAAACGACAGATTAAGCTAATTCAGATTATGCAAATGACACACTCTCTGCCAAGGATTACAGGACACTGTACGACAAGGAAAGAGAGAGCATAGCAGAGAGAGATTCGAAGGGAGGATTCATTGGGCGACAGAAGAAAGGAAGAGCTAATATTAAATACGAGAGCCAGCAGTAGTTACAGGAAAGATAGGAGTTAAATCCTGTTTCTGGGCAGGAAGAAGTGTGTGAGTATTGATGTAAGAGGTATATTTTGTGACAGGGGGCTGGCTGCGGAGAGTGACAGTCTTTTCTTTGCTGACAGTTCAGGTCGCAACTTAATGCTCTAAACAAACTCAAGTTCAGGGTTTTTGCCACTGTCAAACTCCATTCAGAGCAATAATATAGCAGCAAACAACTACTTGCTATTGAAGCTTGTATGCTATAGATAGGCCCTATAGTGGAGTAATGTCTACCTTAGCAGAGAATGAAGTCACACTCCCTCGTGTGCTCCATTGACTAGCTAATAACTGCCAAAACAGCAACAACATAACTCCCAGCCTCAGGTTTCCCTTCACGTTAACACAGTTAGCTCTGTCCGCACTGTTGCCGTTGTTAGCACTGTTTTCCTTGTTAGCAACATTAGCTGCTAGCCGCTGACTTGAGATCCGGGTGGGGGCCATCCCTCAATCATAGATAGGCTTTAAACTCTGTATAGAGATCCTTTAAATAGTAAGTAGGCCTACGCCCTACAAGAACTCAATTATACACTGCTACTTATAAATGGTGATCTTATCTTTTTAAAAGACGATTCCTCACTTAGAATCTCTACACTGCAGTCAGATTCAAATTAATTTGTATCTAAAAACAAATCAGAAAACATAATACTTCCTGTGCACTTGGACTGGCAGAGGATAGCAGGAGCGAATCATCCACTCCCTAATATCCATGAATGGATTACGGAACTGACACAGTTCCACTGGGTGAAGAGGCCCCTTAGCAGGAGCCTTGCTTTGAGGTGACTATTATTAACATTTTTAGTTTGAAAGTCACAGCACTCGGTCAAAAGAAGGAATAACCTGATCACATTTATTTTCAGCTGATCACAGACCGGAGCCTGCCGCTATCGCTTATACCACTTATGATTAGAAAAAAAGAAAATGAATACATGTGAAATTCATGTTATCACTTGGAAAAAGTCAAAAAGCACCTATGCATATATGTGAAAACATCACGCTTAAAATGTAACATGTTCTGTGAAATATTTAGATGTGATTTCTACATTTTACATGTGAAATGTCCGAAAAACCATACGTGCCTAGTGTGATTCAATCTCATTTGAATGGTTCTCCACATGTCGTCTCTGCTTTGCCTTGTTTTTATTGTTCCTAATTTTAGCATCTGTCTTTTTTCTGTTTGTATTTTTATCATTGCACATTGCAGTGCATCCTTTTGTAGAAAATATGCTATATAGATCAAGTTTTAAAACTATTACACATAATAATAACTTAAAATAATAATAATGTGATCATTTCTTTTCACATGGGCTTTTTTTTGTAAGTACACAGGCCACATGGCGATTTCAATCTGTTTTGAATATGTTTGGCATAGTATCCTACAGAACTCGTAAACTATCTGTGGAAAGGAGTGTCAGCGTGGATACACTGTGACAGGAAGCTTTTTTTGTTCACCGTGTTGTGCGTTATACCATGACAGAAATGTTCTGATTGGTCACAGTGAGAGACAGCTGAAGGCTGATTACTTGAACAAACACAATATACACTTAATCATCCTTAACAAGTGATGTTTACACTACTGAGCGTCTTTCAAATGACTGGCAAATTAAATTAAATGCTACTCTTGCCACTAAATTTAATTTTACCCAGTACTGCCGCTGTAATCCCAGAACAGTAAATAAAGCAGACCTTCCATTGACAACTCTGTGGGAAACCTCTTGATACAGCAGAGCGCCCTGCAGCCAGCGAGTCAGTGGCTACGCTTCAGCTCGTTGGGCAATCACAGCTCCTTTTTACAGTCACATTAAGACTATGCATGGGTGCCAGCTGGACACAGTGCAGAGATACTACAGAAAATACCCCATGGTTATTTCATCACTTCATGCTTTATATTTTAAGAACATAGCACATTTGTTTGGACAAATAATGACATTTTCATTCAGTTTATCTTAGTTGGACTAAACATATCATCTAAATCTGAACTCACACATGCAATGAAATGTACAACACATCTGTATTAGAAACTGTGAGCACATTAATGTGTACTAATCCTTTTGTGTTAGTTAATGCTGCCCCCTGCTGGTACTCACAGGTTACAGCAGATGAATATTCTCAGTCAGACACATTACAATATAAAAACAATATAAAGTGTCTGTATAGAAGTGTTTACATCTTAGAGTAAGTCATTTTAAAAGCTCAGTCATGTTTAGTTTGAAAAGTCACTTTTTAAGCCTTTGTTTGTTTTTCGGGGCTGACTGTGTGTCTTGTCTGACACGCACGCACACACACACACACACACACACACACACACACACACACACACACACACACACACACACACACACACAGAGTTACCTGTTACAGGACAAACACATACGGTCGTACAGTAGAAGGTGAGTTTGTCCTTAGTGTGCTCATGTCGGACCCTAAAGTTAAAACTCTGTTCTCAAAGTGAAGGACACAGTAACTGTAACAGAGGGGGAGTAAGGATGGGGACGGGGGACAGAGGGAGAGTTAATGGGAGAGTTAGTGAGATGGAGGGAAGGTCGGGATAAGAGAGCAAGATGCTCTAGGGAGTCGAGAGACAGGGTGATGCAGGTGAGTGCTCATCTCACTGTAGCAGAAGGAAGGATGGATAGAAAGTTTAAAGGCATGAGAGGGAGAGAGAAACAGAAGCCTACTGTAGTGAGAATTGGGTTAAAAGCCGGTATAGTAGGTTTAAAAGTATAGAATACGTTTGTTCTTGCATATTTCTTAATGTTAAAAGTCCAGGAATTAAAAAAGGAACGCTGGAACAAGTAAAGGAATAAGAGAGGAGTTGGAGACGCAAAGCTTCTCGAGGGGAATGGAAAGAAAGAAGTTTATTAAAATGGAAAGAGAAGAAGAGCAGAGTGAGAACAGTTTACATACTTTAGCCATCATTCTTCTGTGCTGTGGGGCCGTCAAAATGCTGCACCTACTGGGAGTCATCACTGTAGAGGGTGAGTCAGTACTACAACTACTATCACTGTATCCCGGCTCTCGCACAACCGGCAAAGTCGGAAGGAGGTTGTGTTGTGACTGCTGCAAGTTATTGAAATAATAATAGAACAATCGATCTGGATTAGTCATGTGAGAATGTTAGATATGTGGAACGTGGATTATTTGTATTTAGCTGCTACTTTCTGAGAAAATAAAATGTAAGTCATGAATCAATGTAATGTTAGAAGCTGCAGACTGACTGTTTGCACTCTCAACTGCGTGTGCTGTAATTCATTCTGGACTATTGTCATTAACTACTCATTGTATAGGGTTTCTGTAGAGGGCTTGCATATTTATTTTCTCTGATTCAAACTATGCAGTTATTCTCTTCTTTCATACCCAGTGAACATTGCTCGTACTACAATGTGTGTCATCCAGTATACAGAAAACGAACTGAAAGTTAACAATGATAATGGATAGATATGAAAAGTAATAACAAATGACATCACTTGTTTTCATCTCACAACTTTGATTATGTGTGGATACTTTCTAACCAGGGATTTTAATTTACCATATATACCTATTTGTTTTTGTATGCTGCATTTATTGCATCATTTTTACCTATTTCACTTTTTTACTGCATGCACATACAGTATACCTTGTCTTTGTACATGCTTACATTTCCTTGACCTGCTGACTAATGTGATCATAAGTTCAGTGTTATTACTATCTGAGAATAATGGACTGAGTGAAGGTGTAGAAAACATGAATATTAACTGAACCTGACTCACACACTTTGCCTCGAAGGACATTACATCGTGAATAACATATTTATATACAAAAGGATCTTAGTACGGCAACACTATTAGATGCTATACAAAAACATGCTTATTCAAATAGCAAAGTGTTTGGTGTAACTTGTTCTCTTCTTACTTTGAGATGGGACGTCCTGAGCTTTGGTAGTTTTAGCATGAAGTGTGACAGGTGCCATTAAGACTTTAACATGCAATCACTTTAGGATCTTTGTTGAGAATGCATCTACAAGAATATGTGCATGTGTATCAAACCTTTGCTATGTGTCTATGTTTGTGTGTGAGTGTGTGTCATGATGCAGCAGACATCAAATATACCTGCAAACAACTGGGATTTGTGAATAATCTCACCTTGAGCTATTTGTATAAACCTCCTTCACCCTAATGTGAGAAACACTGAACTGCCTGAGTGATTAAACGGATGGCCTTCAGATGTGTGTGTGTGTGTGTTGTGTGTGTGTGTGTGTGTGTGTGTGTGTGTGTGTGTGTGTGTGTGTGTGTGCATGTGTGTGCATGTGTGTTCGGGGAAAGGAGCTATATAAAGAGACTGCTTTGCAACTCAACAGCAGTTATACAAAGTCACCATGTAATAAAGCACCCACAATGTAGAAAATTAGAGGGCACGGTGTAATAAGATGGATAACATAATATAATCGTATCAACATGTACAAAGACACCAAGATCAGCATTTTAGATTACCTACAGTGCCACATTAGAATAAACGTTCAAATGGATGCAACACCATAATTGGCATTTAAATGCAAACCCACTTTTGCTTTTAAATCATGTTGGCAGCACTTTATGCAGTTATTTACATCAACAAGTCTGCTGATGTATCAAATGGGAACTCTGGACTGTTGACTGAGGTTTAATTCAGCAGTGAGATGAAGTTTTCATATGGCAGAAATGACGACCTGCTGCCCATGATTCTCTGAGAGAATAGATGCGATGAGGTAATGGTGTAACACAGCTTTACAAAGCGCTAATGGCAACACGGATAAAAATATTTCTATTTCAAGACTGTTGATGTTTCAAAACCTGGAGTGCCAAGGACACGGCACTCTGTGTCACTTCATTAAAGCAGCTCAGTCATAGTATCTGCGTCAGACACTATGACTGTAGCAGCTCCCATTCAAACTACTGTCTGCTGTCCGGTAACAGAGCAATAGTTAACTGATGGCCGTAATTTGCAAGTCAATACTAAGAATACAGAGGAATTCAGTCCTTTGGATGGGAAGCCAGCTCTTACTAATGATTAGAGTCCAACAGTTTTATCTTCCAGAGCAGAGATTTTCAAAGTGGGAGGTGGGAGCTGAGATGGGAAGTGAAAACATATTACATTAGTTATCAAAAGAAGATCAAATAGAATAGCCTAAATGTGTGTGATTTGGTTAAAGAGATAGTTCAGAGATGCAGTCGTTTTGGGGAATTTTCAGAATCTAATACACGCCTTAGGACAGACCTTTGTTTATGTGGTGTCGTCTGAAGCTGTGTCAAAGTAATATTAGGCTATCTTGGCTGAATTGTTGAGTGTCTATGGGATAAAAGAATATAATCATGATCCCACAGGCGTCCAGGAATTGAAATTTAGCAAATAAACTTGGGTGCGCCTTTTTTCCAAGCTTTGTCTGAAGGGAGGCCCATAGTCTCAGACTTGAAAACCCCTGCTCCAGAGCAAGGCACCTATCCATCACTCTGAAGCAGGAGAAGATGATAACCTCTCTCAAGCAAACACAGCTGGACATGTTCAGACAGAATGGCATCTATAAAACGTTTCCTCTTATTAACCACCGGCACATTTTCTTTGTCTAGCATTTTACTACGGCACATTATGACCACTTTATCATATTCTGAAATTATATGACTATTTCTATTAAATTATGCACAGTTATAATATTATGTGTAATTATTACATTGTAGATTGCTTCAGGGAGTATGTGGGCACTCATGCAAATGTGCATGTGCTTTTATATCATGTTCAACGATTGGCACTGTGAGCTTCTGTGTGCGTGTAATTGTGTGTTGTCTCAGAGTCAATGGTTTGTCCTCTCTCCCCTCCCCTCTGGCGAGGAGAGTAATGAGTTGTTAATGATCGGGCCGGTGAGAGGAGGAACATGGATGTGATAGACTGACCTCTACCTCTCATCCTCTCCTCTCTTTATTCCCTTTACAAACCACAGTCTTATTAGTTATGTCTTTTCTAATGGAGTAGATAGAACATACTTAAAAAACTGAGATCATTTGTGCAGATTATTTCACTTTGTCCCTTTGTCTGTCAAAAAGTCCACTTCCTTCCTTTCTATATTACTTGGATTTTCTATTTCGCTGTATGAATAACGTTAAGGAATATTGCTTTATGTTTCTTCAGACAAAAATGATGATGACTTGGAGATTACCATGGTGTGCCATCGACCGGAGGGACTCGACCAGCTGGAAGCTCTAACCAAATTCAGCAAAAGAGAGCTCCAAGTGCTCTACCGGGGCTTTAAGAATGTAAGTGACTGTGCAGGTTTACTTCAGTTGCTCATAGATACATACAGTACATACCAAAAGTGTCCATGTGTTGATCAGTAGATGACTTCACCCAAGAATTCTGAATTATGTTAGAATATGTTTTAATTCATTTGTGAATAAAAAAGATTTACTACCGAACATGAATCATTCAGTCTCGTCCTGGCTCATGCAGTAACCCGTCTATAGCAACCCCAAGAAACTGTACAGCTTAAAGCTAGGTTAGGACATTTATTTTAGAAGCCTTTTTTGTTATGTTATTTATTTGTTAAAATGTGGCATCTGTGGCTGTCAGTGGACTGTAATAAGCAATCATTACATTTGGCCCACATGAAATGATTGGATGGACCACCATCGCGTGTCTTCATACCTTCCCACGTAGCTGTACGCACTCTGCCAGTGCACTCATTGCGCGTGACTGGAGTCTTCCACAAGGCTGGGCAGACAACATCTTCCAATAATAACATGCTAGCTTGACTAGCTGTGAGTACTATATATATATATATATATATATATATATATATATATATATATATAGCCTGGTTTGTTGTTTAGGATCATTATAATAATGTTGGGTGTTTTCTTACATGTGAATGACACTTGAGGTGCTCCCTATCGCTCTCTCATGGACTCTAATGTCTCATGTGTTTTAGGAGAATGGCTTTGGGGGGAGGCCTGAAGGGAAGGGCTGGGATTTTTTGGGTTAGATACTTTGGAAATATAACTCTTGCTGGTTTCTCCAAAGTTGCCTACCCAAGCTTTAAAGTCCACGCAGACATGAAGGGATCAAACATGATCTGTGTGATACATTCATTGACACTGACGCTTCTATGAAAGCATATAATCCTGCCAAATATCTCTTTTTTTGGTTGCATAATGCTCTGATGAACACTTGGTTTGAAGTAAAGACATAATACTTTCTATGATATCAATTAAGTGGTTTTACTGGTCACCTTCAATCAATTAGACTTCGATCCAGCACCAGTAGCTCTCCACAGTATCAGTTTGTCATTATCTAGCCGCTAAGTACAGGATACATCAAGGTCATTGTCATTGATTTAAAAAGGAGCTCATGGTACATATTTATATTGCTGTTCTGTAACTACAGTATATTTATTGAAACATTCTGTAAAGATTTGATGAATCCCCCAAAAATATTCAGATTTCATTGGTCTACTAAATAGTTTTGGTTGAGGGCCATCTTGGGCTTCAGGCTGCTATTTGGTGATATTACACACAATTAAAATACAAACTTTAGAGGTTTAACCAATCGCCAGTCTCCCATGAATGTTGTGTAATCTCTCCTTGTTAATCCCTCCATCACCACTCTTTCTGTCTCCCCCTCTCGCTCCAGGAGTGTCCAAGTGGCGTTGTGAATGAGGAAACATTCAAGCAAATATACTCCCAGTTCTTTCCACATGGAGGTAAAGAGAGTGTGTATTGTGCTGTTTGAGTCTATACCTGTCCATGTCTCTATATTGTTGCTACCCTGTGTACTGAGAATCATTTTCTTCTTCTTCTTCCTGCAGATGCCAGCACCTACGCACACTACCTGTTCAATGCGTTTGACACAGCACATAGTGGCTCCATAAAGTTTGAGGTTTGCTTGATTCTTTCTTTTCAAGTAACATTCTTGTTTTTACTTACAAAATAGCTCTCCTTTGTCAGTTTTTTATTCTGTCCTTTTTGTCCCCTTCAGGACTTTGTAACAGCTCTGTCCATCCTGCTGAGGGGCTCCATCACTGAGAAGCTAGAGTGGACCTTCAACCTTTACGATATCAACAGAGATGGATACATCAACAAAGAGGTGTGTGTTGTGTGCATGCCTAATATTCATCATTTCTCCAATTGTGGTTGTATGCATATTGTGTTTGTTGTTTTATGTTTATCTCACACGTCTCATTTGAGTGTGTGTGTGTGTGTGTGTGTGTGTACACTTGTTCTGTTTCATAGGAGATGACAGACATCGTCAGAGCGATATACGATATGATGGGGAAATACACTTACCCTGTCTTGAAAAATGACGCTCCCAAACAGCATGTGGAGGCTTTCTTTCAGGTAAAAACATCTGAGTCCTCTAATAAAAACGCTAATCTAATAAATATAATGTATATTTCTGGAAGCAGCAACAGCAGAAGAAAAGCTGTGTAGTTAGCATGAAGTGGAAACACCACTAGCAAAGAGCGCAAAGTAACAAAGAAAATGCCATAATGACACGATGGCATACTCACAGAATAGGCTACTGATTTTAGTAGGGCGTCTATTTATTTACAAACTGCGTATGTATCTTTGATGAATATCTTAATATATCTTCCCTGACACACCTTTGACAAATGTATTGACAGTATGTGCGTTGCTCTCCACAGAAAATGGACAAAAACAGAGACGGTGTGGTCACTCTGGATGAATTCATCTTCTCTTGTCAAGAGGTACTCTTTTCTTTTTTTTCTTTAAGTTAATTTCTCTATTACATAACTTTAACTTTGCAGAAGACTTTTTGACATGTTACCCCAGGAAAAGCACAGGTGTGACTGATTAAATGAAAAGATGGCTGGATTCCACTTATAGAACAGAGCCATCGTTAATGTTATTAGTAACACCTGTGCTGTTCCTACTGCGACAACATGTCTGCTGTGAAAACGGCCCTATTGTAGCTTTTAAACAAAATGTTAAACTATTTTAATTACTGAGTGCAAGGCCTTGTTTACTCTGTTTCTTTGCTTATCTTCCTCCTTTGTACGTCTCACTATACTGCCTATTAATTATGGTCTTTGCCACCTTTTAAATCAATGCGTTTGTTTGTCGACAGAGATCACTGACCAACATTTTACAGGCTTTTACTGCCCCCTAGTGGCCAGTAAACTGAATTAAATGGTGATTGTTAGATTTCTTTCTCCTCACGCTCAGCTTTTTCATTTTCCATCTTCTTTGTGCAGGATGAAAACATCATGAGGTCTCTACAGCTCTTTGAAAATGTCATCTAGACAACAAAGAAGAGGGAGACGGTGCAAAATAGACAGCACAGAGCGAGAGAAGAGACGAGAACGAAGAACAAAGTGAAGGAGAGATGAACACACAAGTGAAAAGGAACAGCGGAGCTTGTAGTTGAAAGGAAAAATGGATCTTGTCGTTTTTTTGAGGGACGGTTGAGAGACGAAACTTCATGGAATGCATCTTTCTGAAACAAATCCATGGCGACAAACGTTTTGGAGAACGTGTATTGGACTTAAACCTTTCATCTGACCTCTGTAACCATTTACCTCGCCTCCATCTCCCTCGTTTGTTGCTGTTGTTACGGTTACTGTCACCTCAAACAGTGTGTATTTCATGGCATTGTGTAAATACTGAGTCTCTCACATTTGGTCAAATACTTTTATGAAACGTGTAAATTGAACCACATTAACAAGCAGGACTGGAATTCCTAAAAGCAGCTAAGCAGTGAGAGGCTTAAATAATAGCTGTTTGCATCATGAATTTCTGTGTCAACACAACAAACATGAGCGTTATTGTGAAGCATGCAAGACAGAGGCCTGTGGCATATTCAACACGGGCTGTGTGCCGTAAAAAAAACTTGGTGGCAATATACTCGGCTAAGTGCGTACATTTTGGAAGCCACGGTCTGGGTGTAGCATCGTACAGAGCCACCTCATCTGTTTTCAGAGTCAATTCGGACACAGGCCTGTAAAGGTTTGCAGAGCTGAATTTAACCTCAGCCAGCGTGCAGTCTTTTGTCTCGTGACAGCTTGCAGCGGTCGTCTTTACACCAACTGTGTGTTCCAGTGGTGTCGGTCAGTGTTTCAATGTTGTAACGGCTCCACTGTAGATATTTAACTGTTGTATTTGTGGCTTCATCTCGCCGTGTCTTGTCTGCGTGTTTCTGATTCTGACTATCTGTCTATCTCTCTGTCAAATTATAACTGTAATTATTCTATCTGACACTCATTGTTAAATAAAGAGTCCATTTAGAAGTTTAATGGCACACAGATGCTGAGTGACACAGGAATGTGCATGTGTTTGTGTGTGTGTGTGTGTTTGGTTTCTGTTTGCCTAAATATAAATGTGATTTTTCTAGCATTTAGCTTCATCTTGTGGACACTAGAATCAGTTTCTGCCAGAGAGGAGAGTTTTGTCGTCAATTCTGTCTGTTAAAAATGTTGACTCAGAGCCACCAACCGTTCACTGTGAGGGAGAGACAAGAGAGGGGAGTGAGTGGAGAAAGAATAGAGGAAGATGTGAGAATAAGACAGAAGACGAGAGAGAGAGACCTTGTCACTGATTCTGAAGGAATGGAAGCCATGTTTCGAACAAGAGCCATCGTTTTTGAAGATTGAGCAGGACAAAAATACAGATTTATAAATGATTTACTGTCATGCCCACTCACTGTGCTACCAACAGTTTAATAAAAAATCCTTGCTGAGATGTGTTGCGGCTCATCTCAAATTTACTGAGAATGACTTCCAGATAGACTGACAGACAGGAAGACAAACAGACAGACAGCAAAAAACTGTCAGAATGAAATAATGTGTGTATTGAAATATTGTATAAAATCATTATATTTATCAATAAACTTTTCAAGAAACAAAATGAATTCATGTCTGCTATATTTTACCTTGTCACGCCATACCTTTGTTTTTATAGCTTATAATTATTATATATTAAAACCTTACAATCATTTTTATGGCGCACCATAAAGAGCATGAGCAAAAAAGAACAAGTGACAAGAACAGTTTATATTGTTATTTACACATATACAATGGAAGTACAAAAAGAGTTGTACATTTGTGCCTCTATCCCAAAGGACACACAAATAAAGCATGATAATGTGCATATGAAAAAACGTCACCACCATAACTGAACATGCATCACTCCCTTTATTACCCAATTTACAGCCTCTTTCATATTTTCTTCCTTCTTCCCTTCTCTCCCCTCTAATCCTGACATATATTTTTCCTTTTATTACTGTGCACAAAAGCATTTCTCACCCATATTGTAACATTTTAGGCATCATTTACTTGCTTTGTGCTGCACCACACCTGTGTATGTACAGGTGAGTGTGGTGTTGCATTATAGTTGGAGTGGGTACATTTAAAAATGAGATCGGAAAAAGGTTTAAGCACCAGAACATTCTTATTTAAAATCTCTGAACCAGCTTTTATCTGCATCTTTGAGAATACTTTTTTTTTTTGTATTTTGATAAAACAGAGCAGGAGATATATTTAAAACTCAGAGACACATTTATGCTCTATTGTATACGTGTATACGGATGTAGACCTTGCCTTCATATGGCTGGTGTTTCCTTATAGAAACAGAGCCAATCCTTTCAAAGTGTTGCAAAGTCTGTTTCAGAATAAAGAGATGGGGATTAAGACCTTCAGAAAACACTCGATCATGTCTCACTGTGGAGAATTAACTGCCTCTCTCGGGTCTATAGAGAAAAAATATGTTTCCATCTTATTCTAATAAACAGAATAATACAAGCATATAAGGGGACAATCACAGGGCGACGAGACTTTTTTTTATGACAAATTCTGTTTCACTTTTGGATTTGAAAAAGTCTCACGGTTCCCAAGTACAGAGTTGCAAGATTTATTCCAAGAAAGTTCTGTTTCTGCTTCAAGACAAACATCACTCACCATCATTTCTGGTCCATTTTCTCAACCGTCCACTCAAATGTCTGTGACAAATTCTTCAGTTTATCTGGTCCAACATTTTTTTTTATCCATTGTATGGATCAAAGTAAGTCCCACTGTCCTCATGTAGGCCTAATTTATTTTATTTATCCTCCCAGGGATAATAGCAGAAGCTTATTGATTACAGTCTCTATTCCCGCTCCTCGGCCCAGGGTTGGAGGTTCTGCAGGGCATACAGGGAGGAGTTATGCGCGCACAGTGGATCCGACACCGCTGATTCGCTGAGGGACTTCTGGAGGGCGGACTGCTGCAGCTGCAGGATGAGGCGATTGGCCTGCTGACGCTCCGCCTCCCTCTCCTCGGCTGTCTGTCTCCTGAAAAAAAAAAGATAGGAGAACAATTAAACATTAATACATTAATAAATAGACAAATAAAATAGTGGGGTTATGTAAGATTGAGAGCAATAAAGAGGCTGCAGATGTGAAAAGTCCCAAAAGCTGCATAAAACAGCAGTGGTTCTTGGAATAAAAATAAAATGATGTCAGCGATGAAAGGATGTCACGGTTTGCTCATGTATTTAAAAAAACAAGATACAAAAGATGTGGTAATTCAATAGCTGTAGTAATTGGTAAAAACTACATTTTGGATTATTTTTTAATGATTTTACTCTACCTAATATGTAATATTATTGTAGAAGACGAAGAGAAAATAGGAAGATGAAATAAGAAAATATGTATCAATTGTATTTATTGCTGTTTAGGTTTAGCCTGCGTGGTTTTTTTTTGTTCCGTGTCAAAGGGGTCAATTCACAGAAAATGGCGCGGGGGTCATCTGCAGAACGGGGAAAGTTAGATTCTTAAAACAGGACAACTAATACAGATATAACTCTTTGGGTGCAGTCTGGGTTTCTTACGGTGTAATTGTAATGTAATGCAGTTACAAATGTAAGTACAGACAACTTGATATTTGTTATACCAACCTCCACTTGGTCCTGCGGTTCTGGAACCAGGTTTTGACCTGCGCGTCTGTCATCTTCAGACTCTTGGCCAGGGCGGCCCGCTCAGCGCTGGCCAGGTACTTCTGTCGGTGGAAACGCTTCTCCAGCTCGCAGATCTGAACCCTGGAGAAGGACGTGCGGGGCTTTTTCCGTTTGGGCGGTGTCCGGTTCTGGTACGGGTGTCCTATCCGCCTCGTAACGGCGAACGGCACCAGAGCCGCTGTAGGAAAACAGAGAGACACACCGGTGAGTGCAAGATATCCTACAGCACCAAACAGACTAATTCACTCCCCACTCTGTATGGAAATTCAAGGCCATATATCACAGATATCTGCCCTGTTTGACAACAGTTCCCTATTTAGACTGTGTAAGCCTTATGTGAAATATGTGAGATGAAATTTACTGTGAAAAATGAGTCTGGCCAAGTATTGAAAACAATGCAATTATAAGAAATAAATGAAAACTCATTTGAAACTTGTAACGGATAATATCCGCACTGCTAATTACAGAGAGGACAGCAGGCCTATTGGCCTATTTATCTTGTCTTCACTTACTGTATTAAAGGCCTTTGCTAATAAAGGCTCCTGCTCAGTCTACAATTTAGCTTTACCTTTGGGATAAATACGGATACATATATACAGAACATATCACATCTTTTAATATTTTAGATAGTATTTATATTTGACTTTTCCCTATAATTTACCCTAAATTATCTGACAGCTTACTATTCTTATTTTTCATCAATTTAGCCTATTAATAACATTTGTAGGTATTTTTTAATACAGCATTAAATTATGACCATTATGTTGCTGTTTGGTTAATTAAAAACAAAGCCTGATAAAGCTGTGTGATTGTTATATAACTACATTTGTTTGCTTATTTACATGAGGTAGACATTACATATACAACTTCTAAAAGACAAGTGAAGTCAGTACCACAGACTCAAGGCGTTTAATAATAATAATCTATAAATGTAGTTTAATCCATTATTTTAAAAAAACTTTTAAAAACTTGTGTCCTGTTGTTGTTTTTGTTTTTAAGCCGTTTGAATAATTAAAGGGAAAACATTTCAGTTGACTGTAAAAAGCCTTTATACATATTTGGCACATGTGTTTTTATTTGTATTTGTTATGATTCAGCAGCAGTTACTAATGTTTTAAACATAATGTAATATTAATGAGGGAAACCCGTTAGGTATAACATCTGGCCTACCTGATATTCTGTCCTTGGCGAACCTGTTTCCTATCCAGGGGAAGCACAGCCCTCCAAATCCGGGGATAGCGCTCTGTACGGGGGCCGGGGGTCCCGGGGCTGTCATGGGTCTGTGTGCCGGGACTCGAATCACTCCCCGGCTGACCAGACCCCTGCTCTCCCCGTAAGAACCTGACGCCTCCACCGGAGGCATTATACCGGAGAGGGAGATAGACAGCGCGGTGTATGAGGGCGCGCTGGCCCCGGTCGGGCTTCCTAAACTGTAATAACCGTCCCCGTTGCTCAAATCGGATCCACTTTGTCTTCCAGACGCGCGCCCGTTTTCTGGCTCCGTACCGGCTCCCAGAATCTGGTCGATGCCAAAGCTGATGGGCTCGTGATGGGCCGGTTTTGGAGGAGGGCTCGGCGCGCTAGGTGCTTGCTCCATCCCCGTCGCTCTTTCGTAAAAAGGACGGAAAAACTGAACAATATTTTTTTTTCAGGGGCAATCACAGCAGTGTCAAACTGAACCAAAAGTAATCGCCAGTTGTGTCTCCATCGCGGTCCAGCCGTGTGCCCAGAATCCAGCGTGTCCTTGTTGTGTCTCTATCAGGCCTCTTTCAGAGGACTGGGTCCTCTCTACACGCTGTGGTGAAACTTTGATGGGCGTTTGGAGAGATGTGACGCTCTGTCCTCCTCTCTACGCGTCAAAACGCTCAGCTCCGTCCTCCCCCATCCCTCTCCACCAGTCATTGGCTGGAACCAGAATGACTGATTGAATGTTAATGGAGGTAGGCCCACAATTTGGCACAATAACCAATATTTCTCATAACCACGGGCGTCAGCTTGTATATATATATATATATATATATATATATATATATATATATATATATATATATATATATATATATATATATATATATATATATATATATATATATATATATGCCAAGATATGAAGATATGGCATCTTTATGCATTCTGAGTGAGTCAGTACTTGGTGTTGTCGTTTTTTTATCATTATAACGGAGTGTAAGGAGCAAGCGACAGCTTCATGGAAATGTATATGGCATATGTAAAAAGAAATCGCAGCAAGGATCACTGAATATCAATGTGGGTTTAAGCGTCTTTGGTGACGAACATCTAATATTTTATCGTTTCAACCAACTGGTGTTTAATCAGTCATCTGTCTGTGTTCCTCTAGTCCCCATAAATGTCTTCACTTTAAACGGGTTTATAAGTTTTGGTGACAAATCATATCAGATGGAAAAAACTTTTTACCCACCTTATGGTCTGATGAATTGATGCTTCTGCCCATTACCACTTCTCAGACGAGACACACAATGCGCATCATTTGTCCTCTTTCTGTCTGTGTCCCCTCTTCAATCTGTATCGTCTGTCACATGTGGAATGTACGTGAATAATAGTTTACATGAAAACTGTTGAAAAGCTAGGAAGTGCTTTATAACCTGAAGACTGGATATATTATAAAGGAGAGACCCAAAAGGAAGTAATGTCGGTTTGAGTTTCTATTCCTTTTAATTAAAATCCTTCTCGTCGTCCACGCCTTATAATCAAATGTGGAGAGTTATTTATTTTTATAATTCTTTAACTTTCCCCTACACTGGGGCGTTTAATGTTCAACTGTTTTACAATGTTAGATTTTTAAGATGAAACCTAAAAGGATAAAATTATTTTCCAATATTCCCAATGCGTCGGATTTAAAGCCTTTAAACGCTCACACCTTATATTATAACCAATTTCAGAGCAGTCACGTTTCACGTTAATTCATGATAGTTTGATGTCTGGTCAAAGAAACAATAATGTTACATCCTTGAAAAACATTTACTTAATAGTCAATTGCAGCAGCTTTTATTAAATGTGGTATGTATGAGATTATTGAAACCTAATACAACTGATAAAGCCAGGGTTATCATTCTACCAGTGCGTAATTACGCACATGAAACCCACCACATCTCTCTTTGAAATAAAAAGACAGCAGCCTAATTGAACATTGGCAGTAATTCGCCAGCACCTATTGAGCATGGCAAAGCAAAAACGTGGCCTTATTTGTTCATGGTATCCAGTGCCACATTAAATGACCTGACAAAGGAAGGCCATGGGCTACTTCAGATAAAGTGTCCGGGCTCTGGAAGCTGCTAACCGCTCAGATTCAATGTAACAGGCGCCCAAAGTGACCAGATAATCACATTTTCACTAACTTGTCTCAGGGACAGACAAATGCGCGTCGGGTTTGGATGCGGCAGGTGGCTTTTTAAGATATCACATTACAGTACTTAAACAAACTAATGGCCAACATATTCATTTAGTGACAATGGAGTTTATATTTGTAGACTTTTTAAAAGCTCTGCTCAAACTGTTCATTAATCATTGTTTTTGTAGGCATGTGTTTTATTCTGTCTGAACTATTTAGATAATTAAATTCCTTTAGCTATTATTGCCAGTGTTAAGTGTTTTTGTAATCACAATCAATTATTTAAAATGCAGCCTGAATTTACCTGAGACTGTATGCCAATCTGCATTTAACAAAAACTTAAAATAAAGTAAGTGAAATTGGTTATATTGTAATATGTGAGGTTATAACCACGCGGAAATGCAAATATACTGTCGTAGGTAATACATATTTGAAAAAGGATCCGCATCTCGCCCTTCACAATACAGTCTTATGAAGCAATATGAGATGGGACAAGGCCCGAGGTGTTTGTTTGGCAATATGGACAGACTCTGAGTGTTGGCTGGTTCACCCTGCCATATGTGAGCTCACCGGTGGCTTTTGATGGGGGAGAATTGGTCTGTTATAGCTGTCATCTTTGTGGACATTTTTATGTTTCTCTTGATGACATTTGTGAGAATAATTCCCCAACAGTAATTATGGCAGAGTTCGTGAATTGAACAAAACACATATTTAAATGTATTTAATTTATTTTAAACAATTACATGGCCATTTATAGGACGATGAATACCTGGATCAAAACGGAATAACTTCTTCAGGAAAATGAATCATTTTTGCGTTCAGCACAGAGTGAAGGCAGTCCCTCCAGCATGTACACAGCAGACGGGGTCCCACTGGTTGCAGATGTTGGGTGTTAGTAATCCGGTGTAATCCAATGATTATGAGTGATTATGTCACATTAGCTCTGACCTACCGGGATACCACCGTGACACCGGTTATCCAAAACCCACCAGGAGCAGCCCCAGCCCGCCTCCAGCCAGCCTTTCTGAATTTATTGATAGTCTGAATGTTGAAGACAGTGTCATATCATTTCATTGCTTCATGATTACAACAGAAAAAGGTAAAACTAATTGATACCAAGAGTCCACTTTTAAAAACCCACACAACCCCCTTCACAAAGCAGCCTCGAGGTTATCTCGTTTAGGCCAAAATATTTAGATAGTGTTTCTGAAAAGCCTGCAGCCCACACGAACAATTAAGACGCACATCAATCCTCGTTTTTTTCCACAGGCAATATAAAAGCTGACACCCTGATTCCAAAAGTCCAAAAAGAAGCGACAACAAAAGAGTGAAAGAGTGCGATTTGTTTGAGAAATTACCACTTGATCTGCATAATCGGGGGTCTGGGCTGCAGCTCGGTACCCGGGGGCTGCGTTTTTATTGCGCGTCTCTTCGCCGTTATCAATTTCAGCAGCGCGCCTGACTTTTTAAAAGGGGGACGAGGCCGGCTGCTTCTGAATAATGAATGACACGCTTTTATATTGTCGCTAAAGTGCCCGTGATGTTACAATATGAAAAGGCAGCGGTAAGTAATAGTGCATTTAAAAGGGATGTAGTGTATTATTATGATGTAAAAGAGAAGGAGAGAGGCGGTAGAGAGAGGGAGATGAGTGGATAGCAGCAGCCAGAGAGAGAGAGATTGTTTTATTACAATAAGAGGAGATGAGTTTGCCTCGCAGCGAAATGGGGACCAGTTAATGAAACTTTACCGCAGCTAACGATTTCCCCTCCCTCGCTCTAAAAACCGCCCTTATGAAATATTTAAACTATTTAATATAGGTAGTATTAAGCTGAAAGACACTGGCATCGGCCATCTGACAACATTTACAAGGCTATGGATTTTTTAAAGTTGGGTAAACAAAGCTTTACGGCCCGCTTTCCTTCAACCCACATACAACACAAGTCGTATAGTAAATCACGCTCACGTTGAGTGCAATACAGAGCAAATGTGTTTTACTGTTGGGAGACTTGATTTAGTCTAATTTACACTTTTCTTCATACCACACCATGCATCTTCTCACACACAGATGCAGCAGTTTACAGGCTCATCCTATCAATATAAGCCTGTCTTGTCTGTAATGGGAAGGGTAGCCTAGCATGGCCCTAGTGTGGGGGGATACTGTTTCATATTGACATGCTCAGTGGGATTGTTGGAGGAGAAGAGAGGAATGGGATCCCCCACCAGGGACCCGGTCAAGGCCATCATCATCATGCCTGAGCTGTCACTGGACCACTGCTCTGTACACTGTGGACACAGCTGATCTGCCACACACTTAACAAGAAGATAAACCATGTACAATTATCACTGTAAATGTCATTTATAGGCCTATGGCTTAATAGATATTAAGGGATTTTAATTACCAAATATGAAAGCTCTCATCCAAAAAGCTTGCCTTTATTGAAGGAAAGATAAATCATGACAGCAAAAATGTTGTTTTTCAAAAGTTGTAGCTGCTGAAATAAAAACTTTGCGGTGGATTATTCGATATACTCCTCACATGGAGTCAAACAGCAACCAATACACAGACTTTCAGTGTGTTTTTTGTATACAAATTAGTCATGTAAGCTTTTTTTCCTGCCAGTATCAGGGTGCACATTTAACCACACAAAGATGCCCTGATATGGTTGATATTTGTTTCAATGAACATTGCATTCTTGTTTCACTTGAGGAACAATATGCTTTCACTCTGTGTGTGTGCGTGTGTGTGTGTGTGTGTGTGTGTGTGTGTGAGGGTAGACCATGTAAGCCTGTCTGATGGTTGAATGCATGGCTGCCTCTTCACGCTGGTTAAAAGTCAGGGAGGGAGGGAGGGAGAGGAGGAGGGAGAGGAAGAGAGTGAGAAAGGGAAGTAAGTAAACCGCACAGACGTGAATTATAGGGATGGACGGAGAGCAGAGAGCAAAAACAGGAGGGATGGATGGCTAAGACTGAGATGTGAGAGAAAGAGTTAAAGCATTAATGGGGATCATTTGGGGCTGATGATAATTGAACACATGGCTTGAGTTTGGACAAGAGGATTCACATAGCTTTGTCTGGTCTTCATGTGTGTGTGTGTGTGTGTGTGTGTGTGTGTGTGTGTGTGTGTGTGTGTGTGTGTGTGTGTGTGTGTGTGTGGTTGTACTTTTAAGAGTTAATCTCTGTCTTTATTTATTCTGAATGCTGAGTAAAAGTTTCTCTGCTGTTTTTGTGGAGACATTTTTAGTCTCTCATCACACTCAATGGCTTTCAGGGGGGATCTGCCATCCACAAAATGACTGATGTAATTAATAAATGCGTGTGTTTGCTATTGCTTTAATGACTTATGACTGATTTATGTATGTGTGTGTGTGTGTGTGTGTGTGTGTGTGTGTGTGTGTGTTTAAGAGCAGCTGAGTGCTCATGAACGCCCCTGGTCGTGGCGCTAATGTGTTAATTCATTACTGCTTGTAGTCAGTTGCATTGTGTCAGAGCTGTGTTTCCCGTCTCTCTCTGTCTGTGTCCTCTCCGCTTCATAAAAGCTGATTATCCTGCATGTTGCCGCCGTTCCACCCATTCTCTCCTGCCTCTTGACCTCCTAACCCCTCCTGTTGCCTGCCCGCGGGGTACTCATGCAGGGGAGGAGGGGAGGGAGGGACAGAGGACCAGCTGCCACCAGCCATAGTGCTCTGGTTGCTGGCAGAGGGAGCTACTCCAGCCCCCTGCTTCGCTGGGCCTTCTGGCCCCTCAGGGTGGAGGGGGGGCACCAGCCTCATGCCACCAGCCCCACCTGTCTGGCCCCAGGCGCAGGAGTGTGACCGATTAGACACACACGCTCAGATATACGCAGCCACATATGCATATTACTGCCGGATGACCCCAAAAATGTCAACTCTCCAGTCACTTTAATTTGATCCAATGTGCTTGTAAAATGTTTCATATGCTGAAGAGTTCTTTCAGTCCAGAGATGCGAGAGATTTCTTTCATTGGAATTACAAACAGAGCTGAAACAATTAGTCGACTAATGGATTAGTCGATCGACCGAAAATAAGCGTAAACTATTTTGATAGTGGATTAATTGTCAAAGTCATTTTTCATGCAAACATGTTAAAACCTGCTGTTTTCAGATTTTCTCTGTTTCATATCAAACTGAATATCGTTGGGTTTTGCACTGACAAAACAAGGCATTTAAAAACATCACATTGGACTACGAGAAACTGGGATGGACATTTTGCACTATTTCCTGACCTTTGTATAGACCAAACCATTAATCAATCAATCTGGGAAAATAATCAATTATTAGTTGCATCCCTAATTACAAAACATGAAAAGTTTTGAAAATGAATATGTTTTGTAAACTTACATGCACGATGATCCTATATTTGAATTCTGCTCCACATACACTTACACAGGTTTCCTCGATACACATGCCCCTCCTCACACACACAAATACACAGAGGCACTTTGCTGTGAGGCGTGAAAGAGCGAGAGCTAAGTGAGGCCACTCCAGAGCGCTATTCTCTATATTGATTTCCCATTATCAGACCCCAGTCCCTGTGGAGTCATTAGTGCTGGGATCAAACAGACAGACAGAGAAGGAGACTAATACCAGTCACTTACACCAGCACAGGGAGATCACCTTACCTCCCTGAGGGTAGGAAGGCCAGAGAGGAGCAGAGGAGGAGAGGAAATGAGCAAGGGGGGGTTTAGTGGACGGACGAGTGCAATGGGCTAACAGATGGAGACGACAATGTGTAGAGAGAGAGAGAGAGAGGAAGAGGAAAGAGGTGGGGTTTCACAGTGGAACGTTCATGGGCAAATGGTAGACACTCTTTGATCACTTTATTTGGTTGTTCTGTTGGAGCGGATATGCTTTGTCTCGCTTTGTTGCTCTCTCTTCTCTGTTCTCCTGTTCAGCTAAGCATCCCCAGCGTCCCGATAACATGGTTACCTTTTGTTATTGCCTAATTCAAGTTTTCACTGATGGGTGACTTTTCTCTTTGTCCAACCTTGTAAAATGTAGCCAATAAAGCTCCTCATCCTCTTCCTCTCTGTCAATAATTGTGTGGTAAAGATACAATGATGAATGTTTTTCATGTAGCCAGCAGCTGTCCCCAAACCAGAGAGAGACAAAAGAGAGAGAAAAAGTGAAGCAGGAATATGAAATGTGAGATACTCATTTTGGTCCCTTGCTTCATAATTTCTGTGGATGTATTTATTCTCTATGGATTCAGGGGGAGCAATGAATTCAGAGTATGAATCAACACCATCCATCTTATTCACTTCTGCCTGCCAGTGAGCCCTGGAAGTGGTGGTCAGGCTACATACACACGGACAGACACACACACACAGACACACACACACATACACACACAGCTCAGATGGGGGTGACCCTGTCCTGACCCCCCTGCTGACCCCCAATCTGTTCCCCAACCTCACACCATGAGAGACCGGGGCACACCGGGATAAAAGCACACACACTCAAAGACACACAAATACACACACACACACACACGTTGGCACACTGTGTGATCTGATGGATATCTCCTCAGACAGTACCATGTGTGTGGGCAGTGTGTGTGCAGACAGCGTGTGTGTCTGAGTATGTGTGGTGCCGTACCCTCTGCCCCCTCCCACTGGTGTTAATTGATTCTTGGTGCGCTTTGCTGATTGGTGTGAGGACCCCTAGAGGCGGGCCCAGTCTTCACCGATGCCCTCTCCCCATTTGTGTAGCACCTCTCTCTCTCACACACACACACACACACACACACGCACGCACGCACGCACGCACGCACGCACGCACACACACACACACACACACGCAGTCACACGGATAGTGTATTGTATATCTCTATATGTATGTACGTCCACATACTTCATGGCACGTGTTGATTATACATGCACTGGTGAGAAAACACACACACACACACACATTCATATATGTCTTTCAGGGGGTTTTCACACCCCAGTAAAGAGGAAGCTGGCTAGCTGACATGAGCAGATTGCGAATCATATGAGACGATCCACAGAGAAAAAAAATCACTCTCTTAGAGGAGATTCATGAACAATATAGGTGGGCAAAGGTGTGTGTGTGTGTGTGTGTGTGTGTGTGTGTGTGTGTGTGTGTGGCGGGGGGGGGGGGGGGGGGGGTTTGTGTGTGTATGAGAGAGAGCCAGAAAGACAGTAAGAGAGATGAATCTCCGGTTATTAATTTCCAGCCGCGGCCCCTGGGTGAGATGTTAATATAGGGCTGATTGTGACTAATTTCTTATTAATTGCCATCAGCGATTACACAGTGGCCAGTAATGTGGCTAATTTGTTGAAATGAATTTGGGTTTTCGGAGGCATTTTAATTGCTGCAGGTGGGCAGCATCCCCTGCACACTGTCGCCTTTGTTTTTCAGCAGGAAACTTTTGGAGTTGTGCTGCTGCTGTGTGTGAATAGTATGAGTATTATTGTGTGGATTATAGCACATTACTATAACAGTAAAGCATGTGTACACGTGTCTGTTCATGAGTAGTCTTTGCATGCGTTTCTGTCTGACACACACAAACAAATCTTTGCAGCATCACTGTAAATGCCATTGATATCTTATTCATCTGGTTTATGCATCCCCCTACATCCATATATCTCTACACGTTCATGATCATTACAGTGGGGATGGAGGAACATTTAAGTGGTTGCCTTTTGTTTGTTGAATGTTTATAGCTTCCGTTAGCACAGTCTCAACGACCACTGAGGAACCAGTAGATACAAAATCCAAATCCCCCTATAAAAGAGGAGATGCCCTCTGGGCAGCCATAGCTCATAGTTGGCCTGATTTAGTGGCAGCCAGGAATCTGGGCTTGAATAAAGACAGAGAGAGCGAGGGCAGAGTGGGAGAGAGAGAGAGAGGGGAAAAGATAGCTCCCTGTGTGATAAATAGCCCCGGCTCTCTCTATTGCATTAGCCGTCCGGGCCGATAGATTGCGAGCCCAATAGACCCAGACGTATGCGATTGGTTTCTCATATAAAAGTTGCATATTAAATTCCTTCACAGGACTGTGCCCCCCAAGCATGAAGGAAGGAAGGAAGAAATGCAAGTGAAAAAGCAGAAAGTAGAGAAAGGAGTGGAAGAGCAAGAAAAAAGCTTTTTATGAGAGACGAAACACAGGCAGAGAGTTGGGGAAGCCGGAGAAGAAGGGGGAAAGATAATGACAGGAGAAAAGTAGCTTGATGGTGGAAAAGACAAATGGTGATGTCATGTATTTAATAGGTCCGCGGATATTGGGCGATGAGTGCAACCGTACGTCCATTTAATCAGTATTGCTTCCCAATGAAGATTTCTCTCTTGTTTTGCGCTCACTCCCCCCTTCTTCTGTTCTCAGCCGTTCTCCACATGCTAACGACCTCTCTAATTGTTTCCAAGCTCATTAAGATGCTGATGTTTTAATAGTAATTAATCCGTCATTTGCCTACATGCAAACAAGGGCCACTGAGGTTTGTTCATCGCTGTTTCAATACACTGATAATGCAGTAGCCTAGTCAAAGGAGACAATATCCTGCTAATTTAGCTCATCACTGTTAATTGGTTGTTAAGTGCCTTTAATTACCAGGCAGGCTTTGGGATTTAGGTCGGCAGAAAGAGGGGGATCGTTTTGATTGTCCCTGCTGCTGTAATGGATCTTGTGTGAACTTTGAAAACTGGAATAAATGACCAAAGGGTAAAAAGAGACAAACATTGACCCTGTTCTGTTTTCTATCCCCGCCGCTTTCTCTCTCCTCATTTCCTTTCTTCTTTTCCTTCCTTTCCTCCATCCTCCCGTCCCTTCCTCCATCTCTGTCTCACTCCCTATCTCTTTCTCCATGATATTATTAACTCATTAAGTTTTTTTCATTATTTTTAATAAAAGATGAGTTATGGCTTTAGCCTCACTGTGGCAGCATCCCCCTACACCCTCCTCCTCCCCCTCCCTCCTCTCTCCCTTCCCCTTCAACCATTTACTCCCCCCCCCCCCCCCTTTTTTTTTTCTCCTTCCTTCTTGGCCATATTGTGCCTCCTCCGATACGTTTGACCCCTGAACTGCGGTTTCTGACCTCGGTGTTGCTGGTTACAACCTTCTGGCCATCTTCTTTGCTTTCGCCACAGTCACTCACACATATCAATCATCTCTCTTTCTCATAGCACTGAGCGGTCTTTAGATGGCATTCATAAGATTTATGATTCATGATTCCCTCTCTTCTGTGTGTGTGTGTGTGTGTGTGTGTGTGTGTGTGTGTGTGTGTGTGTGTGTGTGTGTGTGTGTGTCTTTGTGTGTGTGTGTGTGTGTATGTGTGTGGAATAGAGGGAAGGAAGAAGGGAGAAAGTGAGACAAAGACAGAGACTGGAGGGAGAGAAAGAGAGGGGCTTGTCGATGACACAGTTGAATAATGACAATATCTATGATTGATAGCTTATACAAAGCAAGCCCAGTGTGTCTACTGTAGTGTGTGTGTGTGTGTGTGTGTGTGTGTGTGTGTGTGTGTGTGTGTGTGTGTGCATTAGAGTGACAGAAAGAGAGAAAAAGAGTCCATATGTTTTGTTTCCCCCCACATTAATCTGATGTTAAAGAAGCAATGATGAATGGTTTTCATGTAGTTTGCGCTGTCAATGGTCAAGAGATGGAGATGGGTAGCAAGTGACCAGAATTACCAAGGGACACATGATGTTTATGTAGGAATAGAGGGACTCAAGGAGGTGAAAGCATAATAAATGTCTTTCTGCTAGAGAGGACGGAGCACAGATAAGACCCACTCTGAGTTATTAACTACTCTGGTTTTCAGCCATGAAAACCCTAAATGAAACATTTACTGCATCTGTTTGTCATTTTCTTCTCACTGTGAGTCAGATTTTTTTTAAAGCCTTTTTAAAGGCACTTAAATTATACATTGTTTGTTATTATGTTAATAAAATACTCACTACTCAGTACATGGAAAGAGTGGTTCACTGTAATCGTTCTTCCTCAAGAAGTAATCCCTTCTAGCACTGCTACACTGTAAGTGATGGGGGGACAAAGTCCAGTCCTTGTTCTGTGTAAAAATGCATGGTTACATTTAGCCGCGCCTAATAAGAGGCTTCAGCCGTCTGCAGAGCCAAAGTCTAGTCAAGTGGGTATCTTTCAAAGTTACAGTCTCTTGTCTCTCTCTGAAATTCTTGTTTGTGTTTCCTTGCTGAGCCACGCTGGAACGATGCCTCCTGGTCGTCACATGTTTGTATTTTTTCCAACACAATAAAGATACTAAAGGCTAAAGATATGGTCACATAATCTTTCAACTAAATTGCCTCGCACAAAGTAAGAAAAAGGACATAATGTTATGTTTCTGATGAGGGTAATAGACTGGAAATAGTGTTTGAGTGCGACGCTAAAATGTGTTGTCTGGTAGTGTGGTAAGTATGTCTAATATATAGTCTAGCAATGCAAACGTTAGTGAAAAATAATAATAATTAATAACTATTATTACAATTGTGTACATGACTCGGCTCCGCTCCAAAACATTTTAATGGGTTCTTCCTCGGCCCATGCTACACCCTTGCGTCAAGTTTCATGAAAATCAGAGCAGCAGTTTTTCTGTAATCATGCTGACAAACAGACAAACAATATGGAGGAAAAGTAATAATGCATTCTACATTTTGTGGTGCATCGGGGTTTCTATTAGCTCATCTCTGTCGAAGTTAAGACAAGGTGAGCCGGTTAGAGATTGCACTGAATCAAGAAACTAGTAACATCTAATCACATGTACTAAGTGGCCTTTAAAAATTACAAATTCTCTCTTTCACCCTGCGGATTCATTATGCCAACACTGCTTGCTGCCACAACCACCTTTTTATTTGATTTAAGATTCTGTTTTGTTGTTTTGCTGAGCTTTAATGTTAATGTTTGATTCTATACCATTACTGGATGTTTTTGGAGGAGGGTGCAGGATCCTTTGAAAGCCCCCATGAAGAGCAGAGGCGTTTCCACCAACTCTTAAAGCGCTTGACATAAGAGTCTCTGTCTGACCGAGTACTGTGTATTTTATCCCATTTATTTTACAGTGTAGTCACACGAGAAAGGGATCACTTCCGAGCACACATGAGGGATGATTAGAGTACAATTTGTGGAGCTGAATTGAAGAAATGCCTACCCCAGTTGTTATAAATACCAAATAAGTGTTTCCATGTGGTTGAAGGGGTTGTAAAACCCCCTCCATCACTTGTTTCCAGCTGGTACCTGACATGCAGATGGATATTATCTACACTTCTGTGTCACTCCTCAAAGGAAATAGCTTAAAGTATGGAGAAGGTTAAGTGTTAATGTGGTAATAGTTTGAGGCAATGTTTGCTGACAGCTGTGATGAATTGTTTGCAATGTTCTTGTATTACCACTCATATGGTGTTTTCTGCATCATCCCACATGATCCATACTTAACTACAGCCCATCTGTATTGCCTCCAAAAAGTATATATTATATTCTTTATTTAAGATGTCCTTTATTGGTACAGTATGGTTGTAATTTTGTATTTTGGTGGAGCAGAAGATGCCATTTTGTCAGTCCTTAGTTACTTTTACAGTATGATACAATACATACAACTGGCAGCTTTATGCCACTGAATAAGCAACACTAAAAACACGATATGCATTCTTCGAAATAGACACATAACATTGGTTTACATGCACCACATTCAAATGTTATATATTTCAACACATTCTACATTTAGTGGTACGTTTATTAATAGTCCATTTATCACGTTTTCTCTTCCGCTCTCTGATTTTGTGAAACATTTATTTCCATTTACTTTGCCCAGGTTCATGTTGTGATACTTTGTGTTTCCACTGGAGTGCACTCTTGAGTCAGCATAAATGATGTAGTTCATTAAATTGATGAACAATAAGTTAATGTGCTGATCTCATTCAGTCCTCCAGAGCTTCAGTATTATCCAGAGTTAGATCGGGACCGTATCAGGGCCCCGTGTTGCCCTGTGTGATGGTGGGATGCAGTGGAAGGATTTCGTTAGCTCCATCCACGTAGAAGCATCATCGTTTGTTTGGTCCTGCACGTGTCGAGGCCGGCTGTGCGCGTACAGTTTGTGCTTGCTGATGAGGTGTGGAGTTGCTAAGGTCCCATTTTCTCCCATTTTTGTTTGTTGAATGATGGATAAAGAAGTTGCTAACAGGCAGAAGACACACACAAATCAAGAGGATTCAATCACTTTGGCTGTACAATATATCACTCACTGCTGCAGTTTGCTGCATCAACAATCACATAAAAAACACGGCTGCACATTAATGTTTTTGGAAGTAGGATGGATGCTAGAGGTTAAAAGTTGTGTACAACTATAATAAAATTGTTACACACAAAAATTGCTGTAATAATAAGAAACTAATGTTTTTTAGCTGTTATAAAAAAATAAATAAAACTTTGAATTGTTTTGTTTTGTCAGTAAATGAAAGATTGAAACAAATAGTTCTGAACAAGTAGAGAAATTACCAATAGAACAGGATTTACAATGCAGTTACAATCAAGCCTCCTTGAACTTTTGTATTCTTTTTAGAAAAGATCATCCACTAACTTCTAACTATTAGCTGCAGAGAATTCAAGACAGTACTTGTAAGATTGTAAGACTGTGCTTATATTGGCTTTAGAAAGTGTTGTTTCTGTTCCACTTATATTATATATATTATAATATATTTATAGTGTCTTACTGATCTCAACATTAAATACAACATTTACCATGTCAAGGTAATTGTCAAGAAAATAATACTTTTGTTGTTTTTTGTGCTTAAATTAGTAAAGTTGAACTAATACACACTTTACAAAGCAGCACATACACAGAGCAAACCACTTACTCAAAACTGCTCACTAAGTGTGAACAAAGACAGAACAGGATGTGTAACTGGATAATGTAGCTCCTCTGTGCTCAAAGCACATTTCTAGGCCTAATAAGCATATTGCCATATGGCCTGATGCAGCGTAGACGACACCGCGAGGATCTGTGTGTCACAGTTCATTTGTTCTGGGTCTGACATGGTCTCTGGGGGTTATAGGGATGTCTGTGTGTTTAGCTACTTACGTGGTGTGTTATGGGTGCTTCTACTGTGGCACTGAAGGCTTCCAAATAGAACTGTAAATCTCTGTCCATCTTTTAGCCTATCTGTTGCTCTTTCTTCTTAGGCTGATGGATCCTGGCTCTTGGTTGCAACCGCAGTATAGTGAACACAGCACCCACCTCACCAGCACGGGCTCAGCACGACCTGCAGCTCACAGAGTAAAAGATTAAAGGAGTGTTTGTGTAGCCACCTTAATGTGCTTTTCTTTTCTGAAACAGGTTCGTTTTACATGGTATTGTATTTCACTCATTTACATTTTGAACTTGAAATTCTTAATTAAATTAGAAAATACTCTATACCTTTCATTTGTCAAGTATTACATTCACACAGGAGTATACAAAATAGACTATTTATTTTTTGCAGTACCAGAAAACATACTCAATTTACATCTATTTCTCTCTCTCTCTCTCTCTCTCTCTCTCTCTCTCTCTCTCTCTCTCTCTCTCTCTATATATATATATATATATATATATATATATATATATATATATATATATATATATACATTTACTTATATATATATTTGGCCCATATCGTTCAGCCCTATGCTAAATAATCATTTACCTTTCATTGCCATTGACATCTGTGGCAGCAGTGCCATTTGCAAATTGGATAGTTGCTGTGGCTGTCCCACTGTTCATTTCTTGAAGCATTAAGATTGGCTCTGTTAAACCGGCCCTGCAGGTGGCAGGGGTGTGTCCACACAGCAGTGTCACCTCTGTAAGATGGTCTCTGGCTGAGAGGGGGAGAAAGTAAGGAGGACTAAAAATTGGAGATCCTGGGTTAAGAACATATAATATATTCACAGTTGTTGCAACTATTTGTTGGTCAGAAATAAACATCCACTCTTAAATTAAACTGATTCTTAAACTGAAGAGCTTTAAAGAGCCTATTTCCCTGCACACTTTAAGTTCTTTCTACAGCTTTACCTGATGTCAAAGTGGGAGACGGCTGCCGGCTCCTCCACCCACTGTAGGTAGGGCAACGACATCTCAGTAGATGGTTGTAGGCTGACCTGAAGTCCCTGTTGAGGGCTCCATAGAGGATAGGGTTGAGAGCCGAGTTAGCATAACCCAGCCACAACACAATGGGAAATGCTGGTACTGTGCTTGGGTCTGGGTGCTCCTTCAGGCCCAACACCGTGAACAGGATGAAATACGGCAGCCAGCACACCACAAACGCCCCTATCACTGCTGCCAGTGTCACTGTGGCTTTGTGCTCCCGCAGAGCCACTGCTGTTACACTGGAAACCACAGTAGTAGTGGTGGAAGGATTGTTTCTGCAGTCGTAGCTGGTGATGCAAGTGGGCCGGGCACTGATGATACGTTTGGCCTGTGCTCGTGCAATGCGAAGTATTCGGAGGTAGGTCCAGCACATAGCCACTAGAGGCAGGTAAAAGGTGAGAAGAGAGTCTGTCAGTACATAGGGTCTGTTCAGCTCAAAACGACATTTTCTCTCTGGAGCCCAAGGCCCCTGGTTCTGCACTGTGCCATTAACAGTGTTCCACCCCATTTGGATGGGCAAGAACGACACGGCCACAGACACGGTCCAAACACCGGCCATGGCCACAGCAACTCTCCATGGCAACACCAGTGAGGCGTATCTCAGAGGCATGGTCACTGCCAGGTAGCGGTCCACACTGATGGCCAGGAGGGTGAGGATGGAGGCGGTGCACAGCATGACATCCATGGAGATGTAGAAGTTGCAGAAGATCGGGCCGAGCGGCCAGTCGTTGGTGAGCTGGTGGAGGGCGGAGAAAGGGAGTACCAAGAGGCCGAGCAGCAAGTCTGTCACAGCCAGCGACACGATGAAACAGTTGGTGAGGCAGCGGAGGCGTCGAGAGGCGCAGACAGCCAGGCACACCAGCACATTACCACCGACAGTCAGAAGTATGAGGAGGGACAGGATGACACCCAGCATCACATGTGACAACATTATCGCTGGTGCTTCACAGGAGACAATCTTATGACGTCATTGCTGGAGCTTTATGTGAACCATTGTCACGTGTTTTGTTCAGTTTTAACTTCGATGAGAGGTTTATTGCAAAGACGGCATTTATATTAGAAGCCTAAGGCTCACATATCATGTTATTACATATGTTCACTCAGACTGGGTGCTTTCATTTATGAAGGTGCATACCATCTAATCTCAATGTCTCCATGGTCAAGTATGACTTAAGATCTCGGCCACATGTCGTCCGTCTCCCAATATTTCCTCTGCTGCTAATTTACCTGATTTGACCTGTTTGCTGTTCTTTATGGGCCTGAACCATAGCTTTCAACTCTCCTGCGACTCAACCACACCAGTATCCCCATTCACAGCTGTGACAATATTCATCAAAAAGGGCCCGCAAGAAGTTGGATGCTGCTACTGAGAATTGCAAATCAGCAGAATGCCTGGCTGTTGAAATGTTTGTGAAGGATGTTAAACAGCTTTCTGTCTGTGTGGCTGATTCTTGGTGATCCATGGCATCACTTTGCCTTCAACACCATCTTCTATGGCTGTAGTGACACCTAGTGGACAGAGATGAGAAACACAGTGATCAGCACAGTATTTCTTGTAGTTTCAGATATTGCACAGCACAGAGTTACTTCTTTTTGGTTTGGTTATAACTGTAACCTGTTATAAATAACTTATTCATTTATTTTTATAATTGATTTATTACAATCCCTGTGATAGATTATACTTGCCTAATTTGCATGTACAACTACTTAAATTCATCCACCATGACTGGATGAACATTTTGAATCCACTTATGGAAACATTCTCATTACTCTTGTTTGACAAAATATTGCGACACAGTATTTTATCAGTGCATGTGTGTTTTTGTGTCGGCGCATGCATTAAGTCTATCTTCAGGAATACATGGCCTCTGAGCCGCTTTTTTTCATCAATGGATTAAAACATACTTAACGATGGAATGCACTAATGCAGAGTATTTAAAATATGTTTGGGATAAACAGAGTCAGAAAGTATCATGAGAATGGGGAATAAAGAGTAAAAGAAAAGACATTAAGTAGTGACTTGGCATCAGGTTTTGTACTAGCTGATAAAAATAATAAATTAGTAACCACTGACAGAATGAATCATAGTGTGTTGGAACAAAGTCAACTCGGAAGATTTATGTTTATACACTGTTTTTATTCTCTGATAAGTTTCCAATGAACTGTGACACCACAAGATTTAAAAGATTTATCTCAAAACTAAGCGAGACTATCTAAATCTGGCTAGTGTCGCTTCATTTGTAGCACCAGTAAAGGCGTAGCTCTTATACAGGTCTGAATGTCCCCTCACACAAACACACCTGAACCTTAACCATCAAAAATAAATGCCTAATTCAAACCATAACCTAAACTTAATTCTAACAACCAAGTCCTAAACCTCAAACAGGCCTTTGAAGTAGTGTCAACCAGCAACAATGTCTCCACAGTGCAGAAATGTCCTCAACTACGATGGTTTGAACATGAAATTGGTCCTCACAAGGACAGCAATACAAGCACACACACAAATTACATTTAGTTGCGGCTTGTGTGATTGCTAATATCTACATCGTTGATTACTTATTTGAAACGTAAAGCCTCAAGCCTTGGATGCATGATTTATGTTGGTGAATTCAGAATGGTATGTGCCATAGTAATAGTTAATCCATTCGCAATTATTATGATGTATCATTACAAGGACTATGTTGCTAAAAAAATACAAAAAAAGACAAATGTCAAATGCATAGATATTATGTTCAGTTGTTTCATTTCGGTCATTTTCTTGCAAGCAAAAGTAAAGCTGACATTTTATGGGAATTCCAATCCATCTATAATAAAACCCTGAAAAGTAGTTTGTTTAGCTAAGGCCAAGATGTGCAACTGTGTAAACAGCCAGCATGGCTAAGTATCTCTGAGCAATCTGCTGCAGCCAAAACCATGCAAAGTCTTGTTGTGGTTTCAATATTGTTAAAAATGATTGACATTTTGATGCAGCAATGATTAATAATAAAACAGCTTATTAATGAATTGCACATAAACCTAATGTCTGCCAGTTTGTAAAGTAAAAAGTGTTCATGTTTAAACATGTTTTAGACCTTGTCGAGAGAATTACAGAGTGTTATTTGTCCTCTGTGAACTCACTCATTAATGTAAGTGTGTGTGTGTGTGTGCGTGTGTGTGTGTGTGTGTGTGTGTGTGTGTGTGTGTGTGTGCGCGCGTGTGTGTGTCGTACATGTGTTTGCGTCAGTGGGTGGTGGGTAGTGTTTGCTCGTCTATTTTCTAACACTTTAATGGATATTGGGACATTTGCCAGACTTTGTCCATAGCCGCTCACTTATCACCTCAAAGAGAGAGAGCGGGAGCGATGTGGAGAGGTGGACTCGCTGGCTTCACATGAAGACGAGAAGAAAGGGCATTAGACTATGAAAAAAAGACAGAAAGAAAGGTTTTAATTAAATCTGGGACTACAGAAAACAAGAACATCATCTCTAATCTTTGAACTCTTCTAATCTTTGCTTCTTTGTTCAGTAGACACAATTCTGTCACCGACTCGTGCTTTGAACTTCATCCAGAGCAAACACTGATAACACGGCCATTAACGTATGAAGTGCAGCTCTCAAATGCACATGACATCTCAGCCTTTATATCTGACAGAGCCACAGACTGACTGACTGAGACGGAATATTTCAATTGTTTTCATCATCTGTCTCTCACACTGTCACTCACTTTCTTGCTTTGTCTTACAAACATGTGCACTTGCTCAGAGTTGGAATGTGTTTTGGCACGGATCCAACAAGGGCCTGTGAGGAATGTCCACATATGGACATGTATTACGGTCACTATTAAAAAACCTTGTCTTAACCCTGGGACAGGGTGTGCATGTGTGTGTGTGTGTGTGTGTGTGTGTGTGTGTGTGTGTGTGTGTGTGTGTGTGTGTGTGTGTGTGTGTGTGTGTGGAATACTTGATATCTGCTCTCAGACAAATGCATTAGTTTCTTGTTCCCATGTTACAGTGCATGTGTGTGAAAGCAACCATTTTCGTTTCCTGTTTATTTTTTTCATAAACATTTGTGTTTTAATAAAACCATATTAATATACAATCCTGCCAAATCACTAAGCAAGAATCACAAGTAATTACAAATAATGATTTAGCACATGTAAGATTCAAGTGTCTTACATGCATTTTTATTTTTATCAAATGGCTTGTTAGTCTGCGTAGACTACAGTTACAGTAACAAGCAACATTCAAAGTCATTCACCTTAATGTTTAACTATGGTATCATCCTATTGTAAATAAAGCATCATTCATTCAGACAGTGTGCTACTTCATTACTGACATCTGTTTTCTTTCACAAACTTCTAATGTTGTCCCAAATGGAAAGCGACAGTGACAGCTACATCATATCATCACAGACACACATGCACACACTCGCATGTAGGCGTAGATGCACACGCTAACACACGACCCAAAACACAAGTCTTAATAATGTGTTTGGAGAACTCTCATGGATTGTAATGACTGCTGAGTACTGTGTTTTCCACAGGATGTAAAGGCTGCTCTACTTTAAGAGGAATTCTGAAGGAGAATGTCGTTTCATGTTTTCAAGAGATGACAAAAGGTCGCAGGTTGCATGAGTTTGTAGTTTTGAGGACAGTGCTCGAAGGGATCATCCTGGGACAGGTCTATCTGTGTGTAACACCCAACAGTTGGTGGACATAGCAGAGATGAAATATTAAGTGATTAACTATAAGGAGCTCCTAGACCGCTTCCTCTCAGCTTCTCCTATCTTCCAGCATAAGAACGATGCAAATGAGCTGGATAGTATTCATCCTGCCCCATCTAGACCTTCCATTACTCAGTAAGTGGTTTGGTGAAAAGAGCCCAATTTCAGTATTGAGATGAAAGGCAGGCAGAAAAGAACTTGGAACAGTGGCTCTTTACCAGATACGGTCTAAGCTCGGAGATGAGTAATGAGGTTATTTACTTCTCAGCTGGGTCTCGCTTCATGATTTGTGAGATTCTCCAAATACCAAGTGTTCATTCTGTGACCTTTTTTTACCCGCCAGATGTGTCTCTTTTGGAAATAAACATAAGGAATATCTGCTCTTCTTCAGGCCAATCATTTACCAAATGAATCACGTGTATTGACAGGAATACGCAGTAATGCGCTTGAATATGTTTACACAGAGCCAGAACATTGATTAATTATGCACCTCTTAAATCCAATATTGTCCTAAGCTCTGAATCATCAGCGGGGTGTGAAATTAACTTTCTTTTTTTTTTTTTAAGATGCAGTTGCTACAGACTAATGGCAGATACAGGACATAACTCATTAATTAATTCAGCCCATTAAAACTCAAAATCACAGTCAGCGTATGTGCCACCTAACGGTTGGTGGGAGGTATGGCAGTGTCCTAAGATGACTCACTGAACCAAACCTCTTGCTTTGTCTCTGCAGTTCTGCTGAAATGTGTAGAGAGCTTTGTGTCAGCAGTACATGCAGTGACGTCGTGCACTTCTCATTCACATGGTTCTTTAGTAGTGGTTGGTCAACGGCAAAGTGGTCAAAAGATTAGACAAACGTGAGAGTGAAACCGGCAGTAGCTGGTGTTTGTTCTGCAATCTTCTGAACTTTTCAGCAGAGATGTAGATTGTTTATTCTAGATTTATTATACATAAAACAAAAGCAAGGCATTTGAACTGTTACTTGGTCAAAGAACATTTAATTGTTGAGGACTGTCATACAGAAAAGGCCTACAGATGTTGATCGCAACTTTTATCCCTGCCTGCAGAGTCCAACAGAGCGCCATAATGCAATCAGACATCTGAATGCTTCATTCATCCTAATATAATTCAATAGAGCAAAAATATTTGGCTCACTCACTTCCTGCGCTTTTTCAAAGAAATCTATAGCTGTCTTCATTTTTGTGAATGTGCCGACGCCTGTGTGTGCCGATGTGAGTGGGTCTGTCTTCCTGTTTGTTTTTGTGTTTGTCCTTGACAGAAAGACCCAGAGAGAGAGAGGGGGAAGTAATCTGGGATGGTGGGTTGCTTGGTAACAGTTGTGTGCCCTGACCAGCGGAGGGAAGCTGTGGAATCTCGACGAAGCGTGAAAACAAAACACACTGAGCGACAGACGTGAGGGCAGACAGGTACACAGACGGGGGGGCGCAGACAGGTACACAGGCGGGGGGCGCAGACACATAAAATATGCATATATACTAACAGCATGCATCGCTAACAAGTTCAGGTCACAAGGGATGACGGATTGCCCTTAAAGTCAGTCTTGTCCTTAACACAACTCTGTTATTTCAACCTTACCGCTTCCATATAAAGTACTTCAACATAATATATGAAAATAGACAAACATTTAGACATTTGTGTAGAAAAGCCCACACTTGAAAAGGTCTATAATTAACAAATTGCCTGTTGTATCGTTCAGTTGCACTTTTTAGTATCTATTTAATCAGACAACTTCTCAGAATCTCATATGGTTCCCTGACCGAGTCTTGACACTTAACCACATCCTCTCTTGTCGGCTGTTTCAACTGCCACAATAGAGATGTTGCTTTCTTCATGAAAGACTCTATCATCTTGTTTTACATATCTGATGTGAAATAGTACTTATACAGGTGAAAATGTGTTTACTGACTCCAGCAACAGAAGAAAAACAAGATGATTAGCATTAGTTCTGAACATATAAAATAAAGCACACCAGCTACAGAAATTCAGAATTGATCCACAGAAAAACCAGGGAGAAGGATGTCACAGTACTGGCCAGATTAGCTTTCAGGGAGCGTGTGAATTACGACTTTGCATAAAATATCATGGAGGTCTAAATGATATTTATCAGATGCTCCTATTACTCCAGTAGAATAAGGAATGTTATTATTACATTCATACTGTGAGCAAGTCTTATCATAGTGAACATTCATATCTGCTAAATTGCAACTCTGATCTGTCCATTGTGCAGAGGAAATTAACAAAAGTAAAGTTAGTACCAGCTCTTCTGCACTTTTTGGGGTTTGAGTATGTTCTTTCTTTCTCTCTATCTTTCTTTATGTCTATCTATGTATGTATCTGTAATGATCTATCAGTTTATGTGTCACACTGTGCTTGTCTTAGTATATGAAACTGTATAGCTGAAGATTAAATGTAGAACTTAAAAGTATGACTTGTATCAGTAACAAGTACACGCACACACACACGCACACACACACACACACACACACACACACACACACACACACATATATACACGCATACATATATACAGTATCTATATGTGTGTGTGTGTACGTATACATATATATGTATATACACACACGTACACATATACACACACACACACACACACACACACACACACACACACACACACACACACACACACATATACACGCGTACATTTTATACAGTATCTATATGTGTGTGTGTACGTATACATATATATGTATATACACACATGTACACATATACACACACGTACACATATACACACACACACACACACACACACGCACATACACACACACACACACACACACACACACACACACACACACACACACACACACACACACACGCACACACACGCAGACAGAATAATCTCACTTCCTCATTTTCAGTACTGATTAAATGACCCCTTTGTATATTTGTCATCCTGCAGAGTTCACATGTTCTCACCACGATCAGGATTAACTTTCCACAACCACATGTATTTGAATGTAGGCTATAACCCAATTACAAAACTAAAAAGAATTGATTTCCCTACGATTAAGCTGACAAACATTCAGAGCAGGAACTGAAGCAATGAGTCTGTTCAGGACAGAGTTTGTATGTTACTAACCACACACATACTCTCTGTCTTGCCTCTCTGTCTTATATATATATATATATATATATATATATATATATATATATATATATATATATATCTTTTACTTTCCTTTTTCCTGTCTTTGCATGAAAATGAACTCTGAAAAGCCGACATTGTCCAAGATGTAATGAAGACAAGTGATACAAAAAACAACATTTATTTTATTGTGCTGTTAATTCAATAAAGGTTTTTAATTAGATATTTAATAAAGAACCATTATTTCTTTCACCTTCTCACATTGTTGTTTGGCTGCTGAAATGCATATCAGCAAATCAATGCAGACTTGCACCACACTACAAACACAGCTGGATGAACTATGTTTTCACACACAACTCATTCACATTTGATGACATATTAAATATATCTTCAGCAAGTATAAAGTAGGAATTCATCAACTCACCTCAGTACTGATTTTCCGTTTCTGAGACGACTGCCCCCGCTACTCTGCTCTGCTCCCTGAGAGACGAGAGAAGCACAGTCTCGCTAGTAAAGTGTGTGCGTAATGAATGTGTAAGTGTGTGTGGGAAAGAGGGGAGAGAGAGAGAGAAAGTGAGGGAGCACCAAGGACTCGCACACAGCTCTCTCTCTCTTTCTCTTTCACTCTCTCTGCTTGTCCTATTATTATTCTCCATCTCTTCAGGGTCATTTTCTTTTGAAATTATTTGAATAGCTTTTACATTTTCTTATTATGCCTTCTAACTTGCATGTGCCAGCTGCTGCGATAAAACAGCAGCAAACTGTTGCCATTGTTGACTGGGCTGTATTACTTGAATAATCCATCCTGAATTCAGCCCGAATGGAATCGCTGGCAAATCCGTCCAGTGTGAAGTGAGGAGAGACACAGGAAGGCGTGGTATTCATGCATGTATCATTTCTTGTCTTTTAAGTTTGTTTTGTCTCATCATGACAGAAATACCACTGCTCTCTAAACTTTAAACAGTTTAATAATTTAGGGATGCTTTAAAGCTTCATGGATGGGTTGCTTAAGGGTACATCTATGAGAACTGGCACCAGTTGCACTGTCATGATGTCAATGACCCGATAGGTCACACAGATTTCTAAATCAATCTCTCTATTTCTGCTTTAGCCTTTTACTCCGCCTTTGTATCTATTTTTCATGTGTTTTGGCTCCTGGAATGGCTTATCTATCATTTCCAATGTCAATTCATCTTCTGGGCTTCAGGCTGACATTCATAATTCATTATTACATCTCTTTTCATAACTTTTGTCTGATTTTGCCTCCCTTTTCCTTATCTATCTCCTCTCCATCTGTCTTTGGAACGCTCTCAGTTCTTGTGGCCTCGTTCATAGCTGGTGCTAAATTTAATCTTTCTTTGTCCCTTTTTGTACCTTTTCTTTCTGTTTTAGACTGTCCCTCTGTCTACTGTTGCCATTTATTCCTGGACATCGCCTTGCCTCATCTCTAGTTATATCAGCTTATTACATTTGTCACTTTTTTTGCCACACACCTTTAAGCTCCACCCTTATTTATCCTTGTCTCAAAGCAACAAGGTTCCAGTTTTGTTCCACTACACAGAACTATGCGATAACATATCTTTCTTTATCATTTTTAATTTATTTCTTCTGTTCTTCTCTCCTTCTTTCTTCATCTACCTGCTTGTCTTTCTCTCACTCGCCCTTTCACACAAATTCTGTCACTTATTGTGTCACCTTAGAAAATCCATATGGTGTTGCTGTCTCTCCTCAGGTTTCCATAACAACATACCCTCTGATGTTTCTGAGCTGGTGGAGGATACCTGGCACTCCCACCTCTGGATCGATGGTGTCATTAGTCATTATTAGACTATGTAAGGCAGGGGTCGTCAACGGCTTTCAGGCCAAGGACCCCCAAACTGGTGTAGCGTGGAGCAGGGACCCCCTATTTATTGTATAGAAGATGCTTGAAGAGGTCCGTGCGACGGAGGGGTGTGGGGGTGCTGTTTGGTGTGGATGAGGTACATGCGACGGGGGGTGCGTGGCGCAAATTTCTTTTAGTTCACCCCTCTCCTTTCCTCTGCTCTGTCTCTGACTGTAGGTGTGTGTCGGGAGTGAAGTCCCGCCCCTCGCGAAACACAGCGGAGGAGGGAATGTGCAAAAGCAAAAAAATATAAATAAAATACATAATAATAAAAATACAATTTTGCGACCCCCCTGCAGTACCTCCGCGGACCCCCTGGGAGTCACCGACCCCCTGTTGAAGACCTATGATGTAAGGGATGTATTATTTAATTAACACCATAGTTGGGTGTTCCTTGGCGTTCACGCCTTTAGGCCCCAGTGTTCCCATGCAAGGCAGAATAAGGAAATGGGTACGTTTATTTAAACTTCACCAATTTGACAAAGGCAGTTGGCAGTGATACCTCAAATTCCATTAGCATTGTAATATAAATCTTTATCATGGGAAGTTAAAGCACAGCTCCAAGTCTAGGTCAACAGTGTGTTTAAAATATGCAATATCCTGATAAGATAAGATGAGGTAAAGGCAGGAGAATGAAATGAAAAATGAAAGATGATTTAGAACTCTATCACCCTCTTTTGGATTTGCAAAGTAATGACATAATTTGTAATCATTTTTAGTGTGTTAGCCGCAGGCAAACGTGCAAGACAAATTCAGCCGAGGACAGAATGATGGAGAGAAAACTTACTTTTTCCAAAAGCTTCTTCAATGAAATCTGGCAAATGGAATTTTAAAACAAGAAACAAGCTAAATAACCTCTTAATGTGTCTCCACAGAAACAAATATGTTAATTCATACATTGGACAACCTTTGATAGCTGATACTAGTATTTTCCTACTAGTTATTTTTAAATCTTTAAGTAATATGACAGATCAGAAGAACAGATAGATATGACAGATCTTGTTGCATGCTGTTAGCTTAGCCTGCTAGCTACTCCATTAGGCCTACTTGATCTATTTATGTTCAACAATAGAAAGATATCGGCTGGCACAAACACGCCATTTCTGTTATATTCATGAATGCCTTGCTGTAAAATCTGTTACGAATGAATTGATTATAAATGTTTATATAAACCTTTATTTTTTTTGAAAGAGTTATTTTGCAATTATGCCTGTATTTTTATTTTTAATAGGGCTACGTGAGAGGTCAGACCTTCAGTTTTCTACAGCCTCATTGGTTGAGAGCCACGCTGTAAAACTTTTTAAACCTTTAATATTATACATGCTACTCTGGATGTCCAATAAACAACATTGGCTGATTGAAATTGCTCAGACATGGAGGAATGGTCACTCACAGTATATTGGTGTTCATGGGTAAACAGGAGATACTTTACAAACTAGTTGCACACTTGGAATAGGTTTATAGCATTGACAAGGATTAGAGATAAAAAATAGACAAACTTTATAAAGTTGCCCTGTGAAGGTTTCTTGTAAACAAACAAAATCTATGTTTATGTTCAGTGCTAGTTGCCAAAAACGCATTAGATGTGTCCTTGAGGCTCTAAAAAAACGCTTTAAATGCATTTCCTTCCTCATAAAAGATTTGGAAAGCCCATTTTTCATTATTTTATATCCTGCGTTGCATACATCCATGTTGAATTGAAGGACATGAAGTCTTTTTCTTTCCACATGAGCGTGCACAAGATAAATAAAACAGGGACTCAGATATAGAAAAACAGCACCATAGTGTTTATTGTTTTAAATGGAGCGTTTGAATGCTAAATGTTACTATCTTATCCATAATATAGTAAAATAAAATCCACTTGAACATTTAAGAGTGTAGTCCATAAATTGTATCCAAGAGATTGGTCAGGAATATTCAAAAAGGTGCTATCTATTATGGATGGTTGTTGCCAGTTGTTATTGTGTTGAGGATGTTCTCAGCATGGGGAGTTGAAGGTTACCCTGGCAACATCATCTCAAGTGAGTACAGGGAAAATATCTGTTTGGTGAAGGAGTGTATTATTTTTTAATCTCAGATAATGAATTCCTGAAACAAGCAAAATAAAAAAAAATGACAAAAATGACTTAACACTTACTTCATTTTATACAAGTTTGAAGAATGATGCACAACGATGAGGTGAGGGAACACAGTGTGAGCTGGCAGTCTATCTATCGATTGAAGTCATCCACTGTTCATTGACTTAGTACACTGTGTGGTATCCAGTACATAGTGTGTTATCTTAAAAAAGGGCCAATTTTGATCTAATGAGAAGTTTTGATGTGGATAATTCTGCATACTATACACATCACTTTTCAACCCTTCTCTAACAGAAGATGCTATTGATGATTCACATTCACTTATAAAACAGATAAAGTAATCCACTAAGACCAAATGTATAAAATGGAGACTTCACACACTGCGCAGGCCTGTGGGTTGTATAGGACTCCACCTTGTTGTACTCACCCACTTCCCCTTAACGGCCTGAAGGCAGGAAGAGAGGGGAGACAGAAGAGGAAGAAAGGCACAGGGGGATGGGCTTGTTGCTTTCATTTTATGTTTTAAAAAGAAAACAGAAGTGCGAAGTTTAGCAGACATACATAAAACAGAGGGAGAGAGAGAGAAATAGGAGGCAAAGAAAGAACTCAGAATAGAAAGTAGGCAAAGGACTACATGCAATCATGGCTCCTTGGATGAGGACCACCACAGGAGCGGTATGGTGTAGGTAAGTCAGAATGTGCTCACTTGTGTGTCTGCATATGCACATACATGTTGCTATTTTGTCTGTTTAAGCTTTATGGTAAACTATCTATGATGTGAGTAAGAATGCGAAAAAATATATGCTCATCACTTCCTGCTTAACAGGATGTGAGCAGGTGCGAACATCACAGAACTTTAGAACGCACACATCAGAAGCAATTCCCCCAAAATAAATCCTAAAATCATATTTACCATTAATCTTCGGTGCAACAGAATATTTAAGAGCTAATGTGGATTGTGTGAGGGATAACATCCAACAAAATGACCATCCATCCTAAACTGATTGAGAAATGAGTGGCAGTTAGTAGGCAGTCTTTATGCATTACACATTATGCATCGCATGAATACGGAAGGAAAAATATAAATTATTCTTGAAAATAACAATTTTAGGTGTGGAAAGATTGATTTTGGCTTTAGGAACAAATCCTAGAGTGTTAAAGCGCAACTTCTCAGTACAATCTGTACTTTATCTGGTATGTGGGTTGAATATGGTCGAGCTGATCAGCATGTGTTGCCGTTAGATGTGCGAAACAAACACAAAGTCAGCAAGAATACAGATTTCTGACTTCTAATACAAATTATTAAAGCAGAGCTTCTCTGGCCTGTTGCAGAATATACATTGCTTTCTAAATTACTTGCAATAGATAAGGCATATAGTTTGTATTGTAGAGAGTTAGTGAAGACATTTTTTAAGTTCTGAAGTTCTACCGCTTTATATCAGCAGGACTGAAAATGGCCTCTGAATTTATATAAGCCATTTTGAATCAGTTACTAATAAGATTACTGAATGAAGTGTTGTTTATCTACTGTATCTAGATTGCATATCTCTCTGGTCTCTGTAAGACTATAACACAGGAAGTGGAGGAAGAAGGAAGGAAGTTTATTTATTTCTCTATTTGGAGGCGTACATCTACAAACTCTACTAGTACTTTTGTTTATACAGTCACAAGAATTATGTTATTTAACAGTCATTTTGTAGCTGCTTGTTTAGTGCCTATATCATTAAGAGAGACCAAAGCAGACCTTTGAGGTTGTGCAGACAGATTGTCCATCATTTCTGGTCTTTTCTGATTGCTTTGTTTTGTCTGACCACCAACATGACACAGTGCCCTCTAGGGTGCTCTTCCAGTGACACAAATGTTATGCAGTGCCCTGTAGGGTGGCCCTAAAATTGCTACGACATGTTGCAGTACCATATAGGGTGACTTATGCTAGAAAACTTTCTGTGCGCTGGCGCCCCACGGCACACAACTGGTGCCCTGTTAATTCGTACGGCATAACGTGTACTAACCTTTTGTACACTTTTGTTCATTTTAGGCCCTATAAACTTAAGCTATGAGTAGTTTTCCTCCATTGATGCAATAAGTTGTTTCGCTTTAGCTACTCTCTCTCTGTCTACGGTCATGAACGGTCAATCAGTCGCTGGTTTTTGTTTTTTTAGCCTCAAACATGGCAGATTGACAAGGACAACGCTGCCAACGTTAACTAGCCAGCACTCCACTAATCAAGCTAGCTTAATGGCTTCCTTTGCTAACATTTAAAACATGAAGAGTATTAGCTGTGTTCAGTTGGTGTTTGTGTGCTTGGAGGTTTTTTCATTGTACTGCCATGAAACAAGGAGCTATCAGATGCACCCCTCATCAGACTGTAACCATTTATCTTTTAGTTAAGTGGAATTTTGCCGGCCAAGGAGAGAAGCAGCTTTACCTCGAGGTAGGAGAGGCGGTCCAAATCCAGGAGGTGTGTGATGGTAAGAATATCTCAAAACATAAAAATTATACTTATTAATGTACGTATGGTGCTCTTAATAACCGTTCTTTCTGTTTCTTTTTTTAACATGTTCATAATTTCATCAGTGAACCATTTAAGATATGATAAGATTTTTCACCTAGACATCTGCCTCAAAAACAAAATGTCAATGATGAAAGTTAGTACTTGCAGACCAGTTTAATATGTTAGCTTATGTCACTAATATTTTATGTATTTCACATAAGATCTGAGAATTGATATAGCCTAACTTACATGATAATAAAACATAATGTTATGTCACAAAAGGTTATTATTATTATATCAGTTAATTATTGTAAAGTATGCGGCATAGCATAGCATATCATGCAACGTAGATGGAAGTTTGGCAGAAAGCTGATCGTCAATTTGTCTTTCAGGATGGTACAGAGGCTACCTGGTTAGGAACAAAGCCCAACAGGTAAGAGCTTACACACACACACACACACACACACACACACACACACACACACACACACACACACACACACACACACACACACACACACACACACACACACATAACCTTGTTTTTACACCACACTGTGCATCACATTGATTTAAACAGAAAGGTGATAACCACACATACTGCATTACCTTCAACTAGCTTTATTCAATTGAGAGATCTTCTTTTCTAGCTTTGTGGAGAGGAAAGGTGATTGTTTCTTCTTCTGTATTTCTCTCCCACACACTTATTCCTCTCCAGGGAGTCTTCCCTGCCAGTTTTGTCCATCTTAAGGAGGTCGTCGTTGAAAAACGAGGGTGAGTAGACTTAAAAAGTCTTCATCTGACTCCAAAAGTTATGTTTTGTGAATTTGTTATGGTTTTATGTTCTGTATGTGCGACTACAGAGGAGCGGAGGTCGTGATCTCTGCAGAGATGCCCTTGGTGAAGGAGGTCACCACCACATTGAGGGAGTGGGGAAGCATATGGAAGCTGCTCTTTGTGGTAAAAAAAAACAAACAAGCAAAAACACTGTGTGTATGTGAACGTGTGTATGTCTGAGTCTAACACCATACATCTACCTGTCCAGGCCAATAAACGAGCGCGTGTGAAGCAGGTCCAGAGGCTGATGTGTGAGCTAATGGAGTGGCGTTCCCAGCTCCTGTCTGGTACTCTGCCAAGTGACGAATTCAAAGAGCTCAAGCAGAAAGTCACCTCCAAGATTGACTATGGCAACAAGTATGTCTGCTCAAAAACAAAATAGCTTAAATTGATCACTGTTCGAAGATGATCTTTGTAAACAGGACAGATTCCTCCCGTCTACATCCTTTTAACCACAAACATTTCAGACTCTTCTCCCCTTATCTTTCTTTTCTCCCCACCGTCACCCCTCTCCCCCTTTCCTCCAGTATTTCCACCTCTACTTGTTGCCTTTTTTGTCTTCTGTCCTTTGTACACCTTCCATCAATCTCCCTAATCCTCACCTGATCTGTGTCTCCTGTTTCCTACTACAGAATCCTGGAGCTGGACCAGGTGGTTCGGGACGAGAATGGGAACATCTTGGACCCAGAACGGGCAAGCGTCATCAGTCTGTTTCGGGCCCACGAGAAGGCCACATCCAAGATCAATGAGCGCATCAAAGAGGAGCAGGTAGGGGAAAAGATGAGAGGGCAGTGCAGTGGGGAGCAGATGAAACAGAACCCAGGATGAAGAGGGCCACACAAAACGTTTAATGGGATTACTTTGATATTGCTGTTGTTTCACTGCACTAGGTGGAATCACAATTTTCTCATTTAATTTAGTTTTTTTATGATAAAGTAGTAAAATTAAACTTCATCTGCATGAAAATGCCATGGATAATACATTTTACTTACCAATCATGTCTCGCAGCCAAGCCTAATTAAGATTTAACTACCTTAGAAATTGGCTTGACTTGACTTCAACACCATACAGCCTGTTTTACATTTCAACATTGATTCATTAGTAAGAGAAGAACGCACTCAATAATGGTGTTCTTTTTCCATGATGTTCTTCTCCCTTACAAACCCACTGGATACTACAGCTAGTACATCCCAGAATGAAGTAACCAACTATTATTAATTGACCAGCCTACCCAGATTTGTCAGGACGTTGAAACAAAGGCTTTTGGCTGGCATTTTATCCTGTTAAACCCTTGTCCCAAGTTAACTTTCTACCACTATGTCATCTCCTGCAGTCCAACGTCCAGAAGGACCACAGCGAGATCTCAGCACGGATCCAGTCTTCCCCCACCCACAGCCTATACGTCTTTGTCAGGAACTTTGTCTGTCGCATCGGAGAAGACTCGGAGCTCTTCATGTCCCTCTATGACCCCATCAAACAAGTCATCATCAGGTGTCACTTGCCCTTCTCTATAATCTTTAGTCCCTACGCTCATGCAGTGAGCTTCAAACGGTGTTTTCATACATGCCGATGTTTTCTTTTCAGTGTATTCTGTTCTGGTTGATTTGAATCCCCAGATTCATATGCACGTGTAGGTGTCTGTGTTTGCTACAAATAACAAACTGATGTTATAGTCTGACAGATTGAATTGAATACACCCCATCCATGCAGTTGATTTAATTTTGGGGTGTAGCCTTGAGTCAGGTTGAGATAAAAAAAGAAAACAAGGTGCGTGACTATAAACAGCTGTCTTCGTATAGCCTATATTGAAGTCTGAATTTCATAAGTCAAGGATTTAGATCATGAAATAAATTGATTCCTTCTATTAGATATAATAACACATTCAGGTAATTAAGATTAAGTGGGTTTAACCTCCACCCTAGCCCTCTAGTACTCATTCACTGACAATTCAAGTTTGGATTATTTTAACCTCACCTCCGTTCCTCAGCTGTCATGTACCTCTTCTCTTCATTTGACGTCCCTCCTCCATTGTTGAAGCCTACTTAATTAAAACAATGGGAAGCCAAAAATAAAAATACAGAACACACAAATGATAGGGTAGCAGATACTGACTGGCAGTGCTATGTGGTGCCTGACAATGCTGATGCTAAGCCCTGTCACTCACTGTCATACAGGGTATATCTAAGTCTCAGACACTGCAGCTGGGAGTGTTAAGATAGACTTGGATCGATCATGTTTTTCTCAACATATATCCATAACCCTTCGATAGTCTTTTACTATTCTTGACATTTGTTCTGAGTGTTGTGTTGTTTGTTGTTTCTGTCTCATCTGCTCTTGTTAAGCTCGTTTGAGCTATCCTTGTATGTCTGTCTCACTCTGAAACAACTGGTAGACTGGTAGGTTCTTTTATGATAGGAATGTTTTAGCAACTTTTTATTTGATTCACCCTGCTGTACCCAAGTGTCTGTCTTGCTGTCTATCTTTCTATCCCTCCCCCTGTCGGTATCTGCTGCTTGCATGTCAGGAAAATGCTTTTGGGAGTAGACAGGTTATATTTTTAGCTCTTCAGTTCTAAATTGTTATGCAGCTGCACTGGGTAACATTAATGTATCCACATGCCTGTCAGGGGATAACTTAAACTGAAATCTTTACTTCATTTTCCCAGAAATTATGTAATCTCACATCAGTAAACTTCATATAGTATAGCCCATGTGCATTTACCAGGCTGCTATGTGATCCTCTGCCAAAGAGAACTTAAGATGAGAGAGGCAAACAGTCCAGCTTTATCTGCTCCAAGCACTCGCTCAGTCCTGGATTGGACAGAGATAGCGTTTCTATCTTTTTGATTCATCACTTCCTTGAGGTGGAAATGTACCTACTCAGAAATCATGCACAAAAATAATTTCTTCTTCTCAACTAGAATGAATCTGCACAGTTTCAGTCAGGGGGTAAAACTTTATATGAACACCACATGTATAGTATAATGCATTATGATTCATAGTGAATTATAATACATTTATATATATGCTTCATGACATCACTGTTAAACACACTAAGCTTTCTGATGCACAATATGAAAACAATAAAACAGATGCGACTTAACTGTCTTTAAACTGGAGGTGGTAACTAGATTATATACTAGTCAAGAGCACCCATTAGACTGATAATTTATTATAAATCACATCTATAATGTTTTTGTGTTAATACAGTGCATCAGAAAACACTGTGTTTATGAGTGTAGTCATGAAGCATTATGAATGCATTATAACTCCCTAAGGATGCCGTAATAATGCACTTTAGATGTGGTTTTAATAGAAAGTGTTACAGATTATCTTTATTGCCATGGCAATTTTTGACACTATGTCTGTCTGTATATTAAAATAATGTGAATTATAGCATTGCAGAGCAGTAACAACAACTATTTGTTATGCTTTGTGCAGTGAGAACTACTTGATACGCTGGGGCAGCAAAGGATTCCCCAAGGAGATTAACATGCTCAACAACCTGAAGGTTGTCTTTACCGTAAGTGACCACAGGAGGGCAGTATCACACTGTTTCCTAGCACTGCAGACGCTGTACTTTATAAGAATAAATGGGGTTATTTCCTCTTAGAAGAATGCATTGTTTTTCATTTCTTCTCTCCCCCTATTTCCCACTTAACCTTTTGTCCCCCAACTCTTCTGTACTCCAACTTTTCATCCATCTATCTCCTATTATCACTTCCACTCTATACTTCTTCTTTTGCTTTCTTTTCTCTCTGTTCTCCTTTCTCTGTTTGTCTCTAACAGGACCTGGGGAACAAGGACCTGTGCAGAGAGAAGATTTATCTGATCTGTCAGATCGTGAGAGTGGGCGGGATGGACCTGAAAGAGACTTCCAACGAGAAGTGCACTCAAGGTCTGAGGCGGCCGTTCGGGGTGGCAGGTACTTGAAGATCATCCACTACAATTTTGCTTTGGTCAAAGGTGCTGCTAAATTGTCAGTCCAAGTTGTATTTGTTGTTATTATACTTTTGCCTCTTTCCACAGCCAAATGTCACTAGCTTCTTAAGTCTTTTTTGTACTTGTTCCCTAAAGGTCAGAGTCATTTTCTCTGATTTGTCAGATGCTGCTGCTGCTATTGCAGCTTTTATCGCCCATATTTACACTTGGGAGCTGACCGATACAACCGCAGTCATCCTTTGCACAAACAAAACTAAAATATTGATGGTGACTGTCCACTACTTTTCTTTCTACTCTTCAGGCTATTGTTGCTTCCCCTGGCTGTAGTGTTGGCTGTTTTGCTTGACTAGTGTGTGATAGAGAGATTTATTTACAAAATGTTCACAGGCGGACATTGTTGATCACAGACACATTTGTTTTCCTTTTCTTGGCAGTGATGGACATTAGTGATCTCATCAAAGGGAAGATCGAATGCGATGAGGAGAAGCAGTTTTTCATCCCTTTCTTCCCGTATGTCCTATTTCCCTTCTATATTACTCACAAACCCTGCATGCAATTAAATAGCTATATTGTAATTTTGTTTGCGAAGGTTTCAGCATCTGCAAGATTTTAAGATTAAAGTTTGTTTTTGGCTCCAGGGTAGTTGCTGAGAATGACTTTCTCCACACCTTGCTGAACAAAGTGACATCATCACGAGGAGACAGTGGTGGACAAGGTACTGCTCTGCACTTACTGGGTTCTCTCTCTGTTTCCATGTGTGTGAGCCATGTGACTATCTGCCAAAGTAAGTGTTCCTCTATGCACTAAAGGTTCCCACTGGACTGTGTACGCTGCAGCCATTTGTGGTCAGACAAAATGACCATGTCTCATCACCTCCTCGCCTCTTCTCTCTGCTCTGTGGGTGAAAATGGAGAACATTATACTGATGGATAGCATGCGCCCTTGAGCCGATGTTTTCATATTACTTACCCTTTATTTCTCCCTCACAAGCTTCCAGTCTCGCTGCCCGCTACTCGATGTTTATGGCCGGCTTTGACAGCCCCTATGGGTTGTTCTACATAGAGTTACTCCGCATATTGGACTGCACTTTCATATCGCTTAGCTTTTATCTTTCCTCACGCTCCTGAAAGCCTTGGGCATAACCTAGATATGAAAGGACGAGCAGATACGGAAGGAGCACCTGAGGCCAACAGATGTCTGTTCTTTACATTACTCACCCCTAATCTCTTCTTCTTCTCACTTTGAGATGCTTTTGCCACAATACGCACATCCACACTGACACACATATAAAGAGTATTCCCTGTAGGTATGTGGTTAGCCTTGAAAATGTGGGTTTGTGACATGGTCTACATTTGACCAACTACAGTATGTAAATAACTCACCCTTGTTTGTCTGTGCTTTCTCACATCATTTCTTTGAAAGCTTTAAAAGCTCATATTCTTTAGGACAAAATGTCTCCCTATTATGATAACACCTTCACCCTTTCTGTGTCTCCTTCACCCCGCTTGTTTTACACTCCTTTTACCAACAGGAGACAGACATTTTATAGTGTTATTGATTAGTCTAGTCTGTAACAACAGCAGACATTTGCACATCCCTGCTTCACCTTGGAACACTTTAACATTATGCTCCCCTTAGATAAACACTTACATTTTACACAAAGTGGATCTCACTTTATGTAAAGTTGAATGTTTTAGGGTTTTTGTGGGTCCTGAAAACATAAAATGTTTTTATAAATTCAGCACCAGGCCTTGAAATTCCTTATTCATTTATTTGGCTTTATTTTGAATGTATTTAACTGCAGAGAGAAATATAAACTCTCTAGATCCCTCATTTAAAATAGCCTGGAGTGCCACCTATTTGTTCTTAAATGTATTGATATTTGGTTCCCCAAAGTTCTATGAAGCATTGAATTCAACTCTTTAATATCTACACATACGCCCTGTGTTTCCCTAAGCTCTTTCCATGATCGAATTTGGTCACTATTAAAGTATAACAGGCTTGTGACACTTAACAGTAATATTATTAGAACATGTTGTGTAATTACCATATTGCGAGTAAGCAATACATCAGGAACTGCGATGAATATCATTTACTGGCCAGTTGATATGATGAAGGTTATTTACTGACATCCTTATTAAATGCCACAATGAGATGTAGTTTCTGTACAAATGTAATGTATCTATCAACTTGTCAAATTATTACTCTTTACATTAATGACCCAATTAAAGGTAGCAACATATTCTAGACAATATGTGCCATGCATCGGTCTGTTATCTGTCCAAAGAGTCACACGTCTGGAGATTCTGTGTCTTATGATGGTCTCAAGGAGCTTATCAGGAATATGCATTTTTTAAGGGAACTGAACATTGCTTATAAAAAGTACTCCCCCCTCCCTCCAGGTCTGTGGGTGACTATGAAGGCTCTGGTAGGGGACATAGTTCAGATCCGGAAGGAATACCCTCACCTGGTGGACCGCAGCACCGTGGTGGCCCGCAAGCTGGGCTTCCCAGAGATCATTATGCCGGGAGATGTGCGCAATGACATCTACCTCACCTTACAGGGTGGCGACTTCGACAAATACAACAAGACAACACAGAAAAACGTGGAGGTCATCATGTGGGTCTGTGATGAGGAGGGCAAGTTCATACAGGTGAGCATCATAAAGTCGAGGACGCATGTCAGTGTATTTGCATATAAAAGGTGTGTGTACACGTGTATACACACACACACACACACACACACACCCACACACACACACACACACATACACACACACACACACACACACACACACACACACACACACACACACACACACACACACACACACACACACACACACACACACACACACACACACAATATAAAATCCTTCATCTCAATATGACATATACTTTTCTCTCTCTCCCTCTTTCCTAGAACTCCATCTGTCTGGGCGCAGGGGATAAGCCGGTCAGTGAGTACAGATCCGTCATCTACTACCAAGTCAAACAGCCCCGCTGGACGGAGACAATTAAGGTGTGTGTGTTGTAAAGGGTAGTTGCATAGCTAACAATTTAAAAGAAGTTGATGGTAGAATTGAACTTCTTTCTACAGAAGGCACTTCTTTCAGTTTCCTTGAAGGTCGCTGGTGTTTTTGTAGCATTTGCATTCTTCATTTCAACCATAACTCAAGAAACCCCCCCCCCCCAGAAAGTCATGGTATAGCTGTACAATTTTCTGATATGCTATTATATATTCTATAATAATGTGTCCTCCAGGTGGCAGTCCCTCTGGAAGAAATGCACAGAATTCATTTACGCTTCATGTTCAGACACCGTTCTTCCCAGAAGTGTGAGTATCAGCCTCTCTTCCTGTGCCTGTTGTCCACCCTCTCCTCCGCTCGCCTGAGCATTATGGGATACTGAAAGGACCGAATGATTGGAAGCAATTTGGAAAATGACCCAAGGCATCATTACGCACTCTTGATTATACAAATCAGTGCTCTTTTATTCCTGCCATGCCTGAATTCTCACCCTCCCTCTTCCCTTTCTATTTCCGCAATCTGTTTCTGCCCTGACCCTCCCTCTTTCTGTTTACAAATTTGACTCCTCCGTCTCCAGCAAAGGACAAGAGCGAGAAGAACTTTGCCATGGCCTTTGTGCGTCTGATGAAGGACGACGGGACAGTTCTACAAGATGGACTACATGACCTTGTAGTCTTCAAGGTCAGAACCAAAAACATAACTTTGGCAGACAGAAAGCCGATGAACAGGTTGTTTCTTCGCCAAAGAAAAATAAAATCATCATGAGACAAATTTCAACTCACTGAAAAACCTTCAGAGGATGATCACGCATTTTACTGTCACTCAAATCCCATCTTCCTTGACCCTCCAGACTCACACAGATGCCAAAGCTCCTCAGAGAGTAACAAATGACATCGTAAGCCTTTTATGATGAGAAAGTGTCACAGCTCATTACTTTTGTTGGACCAACCATTTTCGGATTAAACGTCAATAAATCTGGACTCAATTTTAAGTAGTACGTCAAATTAAAGTGGCGACATACAAACTTGTGGATAATAGCGCAACCCGTTTACAGATTTAGTTGTGTTCAGTTGCAACCATCATCAGACCTAAACATATAGTGAGTCTGGACGGGAGATTATAGTCACCCAGGTTGAATAAAGCCAAATAGATTTCCTGCCAAATGAGCCAAAGCTAAGATTGAATCCCACTATTGATTAAATGCCAAACGCAATGAAGATTAATTACTCGTGATTCACTCAAAGACCAAATGGATGGTCCCCATGTGCCCTCTTTCTCGATTATCTCTCGTTATATCTGCATTCCTCTTGATTTGCCACTCATGGCTTCAATCGCTTCCTCTCTGCCTTTTCCCCCACTCACTCATTATTACCTACTGGTTTGGCATTTAAGAGGGCAGAGTTGAGGTTTAAGCCCTAAATATATCTCTGACCTGAATACAGTACATGTATATATGGAAACATGTATGATAGGTAACAAAACAAAAAAGTGTAGCATACCCCAGTGTCTTCTCCGTTTGCATCAAGACATTATGACTATGCACACACAATATAGTTCTCGACCTAATGTCATCAAACATCTGTGCCATCATTAGCAAGTTGTAGCATTGCTGGTCTGTCAACATTATTGTTTCTTTTCCACAATTTGTTGATAATACTAACTTTTTTGGTCCCTTCGTTAACCTTTAATGAATTAATTTGATTTATTTTGCGCTCTTGACGAAGGTCCAGAGGGACCGAAACGTTAATATGATCAATACATTGTGATGTGGAACATTATTGGGTTAAACGTGACTCACATTGTATTCTCAGGGTGACAGCAAGCGTATGGAAGATGTGAACTGCTACTTGTCATTGCCTTCAACCCGCCACCATCATGGCGACACCCACAAGGGGACATCTCTGAGCCGCAGCTCCAGCAACGTGTCAGGGAGTGGAGGCCTGTCAATCAGCTCTAGAGACAGCTTCTGCACCTCCACCCTGGTCTGCTCCACCAAACTCACCCAGAATGGTAGGTCTATGTGTGTTTTTGTTTCTATGTGTGCAGGTGTTTAAATGACCCCTTTGTGACATTGTGTTGACATTAAGTCACTGCGGAGACTTGGCAGGGCAACGCATTTCCATTCAGAAACCCACATGCACCCTCATACACACAAAGGTTGAAGAAAGGTTAGGTCAGAAATTATTTGGAGTGGGGTGTTTGAAATGAAAACTGACATGTAAAAAAACCCATAAATTAACATCTTCTTTCAACGGAGTGATAAGGGCAGGCCGAGGCAATGACTCGTGACTGGTGGCTGTGAAATTGTTAGAGGACGCTGCTTTAAAGGTTTTCTATAAGTCGCAAAACATGACTGGTCAAGTGTGCATTCTCTTGGGCTAAATGTTTGGGAAATGTAGATTTCTCTTTAGAAAACCCATAGAATTGGTTATGAAATGCAGGTTACCGGCAACCCTATCTGAGAACAAGTGTTATTTCAGGTTTAGGGCTAAAAGTTGAGTCATGATGACAATAGCCAAAGGGTGAGGTGAGGTTAGAGTAAAGGACATCCAGCCAATTAATGGTGTGTGTGTGTGTGTATGTGTGTGTTTGCGCGTGAGACGCGTGTGTGTGACGCTTGTGTGACGCTTTTGTGACGCTTGTGTGACGTGTGTGTGTGACGTGTGTCAGTGACCTGTGTGTGCGACGTGTTATGGTCACGGGATAGTAAGCACAGTCTAGGGGGAACTATGTGCGTACACGGGTTTGATTAGTTAGGAGTGTCGTCATTTTTGTCCTACACACTCTGGCAGGCAGCCACACAAGCAGACACATACACTGAAGTACACATCCACATCTACAAATGCATATGCGCACGACTCACGTACATTCCAGACAGTAAGGTGCATCAGGCACAGGTGCAGTGCAACAGCTGTTACTGAGGAAGCCAGTCCATCACTGTAATGAACATTATCCTGCAGTATTAATCACTTGTAACACACACACACACACACACACACACACACACACACACACACACACGCACACACACGCACACACACACACACAAAGCCTCTCAGGCATGGATGCACACAGTGTTGTTTGGGGCCATCCAGCAGATGTGCGGCTTGGCTTGGTGAGTCAGAAATTATTGGACAGGAAAAGCAGTGAGCTTCAAGAGGGCAGCCTTGCAGGGACATGGAGATCTGCCCCATGTCAAACTGCAGCAGAATTAATGACAGAAACTGTGGAGAAACAGGGACTGCCTACATGACAAATCATCACTTGACACATTTCTACTTTGTTGTTGCTTCTCAATCAGAGAAGAATTAAAGATAATAAATGAATATAAAAATACACAGAATATATACGATAATTATTATTTATTGCTATGTATATGTACATATGTATATGTAAAGTGAATGCTGATCCAGAAGCAGAATACTTTTCGATCGAGTATTACTTCTGCATTCTTTCAGCTAAAGAAACCATTCAAATGTCAACATGTGATGCTCTTTAAGGACATTTATACTTGTATTCAACTTAAAAGCACAGTGCATTTCTTCTTTCAGACTTCATTTACAATAATATGCAAATTGCTGATTATCATATTGTTGCCAATTTATTTTCTGTTGAGTAGACTGTAAATTAAAATGGTTTCAGCTCTAATTTCAATAGAGTGTAGCTTCTTATCAACTCCAACTTCTTATCTTCTCACGCATTATATTAAAAAGTGCAGTTTATATGCATTCTGCTCAACAAAGAAGGAAACACGCGCTGTCACATGTTCAAGGACAGACAGTGGAAAAATACAATTAAGAAAATGACATGCTATGACTACGAATACATTTCCATTATAACAGCTTTGATCAGCATCCAATCTTGAGCAAGACAGCTGCGTTTAACACAGCTTTGCAGAAAATGTACTCTGTGTGTGTCTCCTCTCCAGTGGGCCTGCTGGGGCTGCTCAAGTGGAGAACTCGACCCGAACTCCTCAAAGAAAACCTTGAGAAACTCAAAATCATTGATGGAGAGGAAGTGGTCAAGGTCAGTGCTCTGAATACAAGCGTGTCTTTGCATTGATGTACTGACTGGCATGATGTTGGTTCGCTCACCGGACCTCTCTCTCTCTTTGTCTGGATGTATGTGTTTTAGTTTTTGCAGGACACTCTGGACGCCTTGTTTAACATCATGATGGAACACTCTCAGACTGACGACTATGACATCCTCGTGTTTGACGCCTTGGTGAGTGTGTGCCGTGTGTTTACCCAGATAATGTCCTTTCTGTAATTCTTTATGTGTGGCTTGTCACCAGATGCAGCTGATTTGGTGACATGCTGTCTCTGTGTGTATCGAGTGTGACATCTTTGCATCTACCTATCCATCTTTTTCCAAATAAACACGCCTATCAGATGATCGCACATAACTTTTTATCTGCCTTGTAAATGTCTACTGCTATGTAAACATGTAACCTGCTCTGCCTCTCTGTTTCTCCCTTCTGTCTGCCAGATATACATCATAGGTCTGATCGCTGACAGAAAGTTCCAGCACTTCAACACAGTGTTGGAGGCCTACATCAAGCAGCATTTCAGCGCTACACTGGCCTACAAGTAGGTTACTTCCTGGATCACAGCCAACTTCCTTTAACCTCAATCTGTTACAATTTATCTGCGTTTCCGAAATGACAGAATGCACTGTTCTCATCACCATGTATGTGTTGCATTGGATTTGAATGAATATGTGTTTCTACACCTTTTTCTCATCTCAAGACAAATACAAACATTGTAGGCAAGCACCATATCACGTGTGTAAGAACAACATATGATAACAGTCACATAGGTCATTTAGAATTTCTCCAAAAAGCAAAGAATTCTGCTCATGCAACAATCCTGGCTTGAGCAAGCAACAACATCTGGATATTGAATCTGCCACAGGAGACTTCATTATCAATTAAACTCACTGAGTGCAACGGGCTATTTAGGGTTTAAATCATTTTACTGTGGCCATAAAATGCCAGCTGAGTATTTTGTTTTAAGCATACCATACTTGTTTTTGTGTGAAAACATAAGCACTGCAGTATATCCTCGATGTTCTTGTTTGCAATGTCAAATTAAGGATTACATGATCTTTCATGAGGCAATTCCCCCACCTCCTGGGAATTATGAAATATTTTAAATCCCATTAGATAATCTCAATAATGCTTTGTCATCAAGCCAAAAAAACAGACTGTTTTGTGATTCCTAAAAAGTTGGACGGAGCAGCTTAAAGTACAGTACCAGAAACACATCAGTAATGTGGGATGTCCCATTCTGAATCACACACACACACACACACACAATCCTGTCAAGTAGGCCTATGCCATACTACAAGGAGTACAAGTGTTAAATGTCAACTGAAGATTCAATGTTAAATGGAAAATGTGCCACCTTTTTATGTGGACGTCCGATCAGTGTTGATGATGAATGTGGTCAGTTAAAGCAATACATTCCTCAGTGTGTGCCATATTGACCGAGAAAGATGAGTTCTGCTCACGGAGCCATGCCGGCAGTGTCTGGATCTTTAAAGGACCAGTGTGTAGGATTTAGAGGGATCTATTTGCAGAAATGGAATATAATATTCATTACTATGTTTTCAACAGTGTATATTCACCTGAAACTAAGAATTGTTGTGTTTTTTGTTAGCTTGGTATAGAGCCCTTCATATCGGCATTACATTAATTACATTTAGCTGACGCTTTTGTCCAAATGCGACTGACAATAAATGCATCACGAGGATACAACTCCGAACAGCAAGAATCTTGCAAGTACATCAGCTTCAAATAGGTGAAATCATTTTAAGTGCAGAACAATATCTTCAAATAAGCCCAACCAATGTAAGTGTTACATACAGAAATAAGAATTTTGTATTGTATTTATTTTATTGTCCAAGGTGCTGTCTAAACAGGTGGGTTTTCAGTCTGCGACGGAAGCGGGAGGGGGTAATCTTCACACAGTTCATTATGTTGCACCGGCATGTTTCTACAGTAGCCCAGAACGAACACACAAAACACTGGCTATAGAGAGGATCTTTTACATTTTTATGTTGAAGTGGCAGCTTGAATTTGGTGACTTGAAGGCCATCGCAGGTCCTTCTTGGAAAGGGAGGGATGAATCTTGCAACATCACCACTAGATGCCACTAAATCCTACACACTGGACCTTTTTTAAGTACCGTATCCAGCTGCCACTGGAGGTCAGTGTGTGTGTTGACATTTAGAGCACCTGGCTGAACAGGATTAGAGTTTTAACCCTGCCTCTCTGTGGAGTAGCAGCTAAAGCACTCAGGCATGCGCCCAAAACACTCCTGTCTGCTTCTTAGTCTCTGTTAATTCACTTAACTTGATTCAGCGGGCACTAGAGACAACATTTGTTTGCATTGCCAAAGCTTCATTTCTGAATCTTCCTGCTCTCTTTTCCTCCTGAATCTTTTATTTTGCTTTCCCCAACTGCTTCTCCTCCTCTCAGCATCCCTTTCCCAACTCTCCTCCTCTTAACTGCTTTTCTCTCTTCCTGCCTGTTCTTCACTCATCTGTCTCTCCACCATCGCTCCGTCTCTTCCCTGCCGTTGTGTTGGTGTTCACCTTCTTTAAAAGGGTCACTCCAGCTTAACGCCTGTCAGCCCAGAGGCTGTTATGTAAAACTCTCTTAACTCCCTCTCACTACACTTCACTTTAAACTCCCTATCTCTTGCTTTAAACGAAAAAAAAAATCCTCCTGCGCTTGCCATGCACGAAAACAAAACCAGGGCAGACTGAATGGTAATAACGTTGGTAATATTTTTAAGGTCACCCTGACAATGAGGCCAGATTAGAGTTATTTTTTAAGGAGACTTTTATTGTTTAAGAGGATTGGGTAGATTTAAACCAGTTAGTGGGTGATCCCCTGTTGCCATTTCATGAACATAGAGCCATCACAAAGCCAAAAGTATCAACCCTTTTAGGCCTGCAATAATGGTTTATGTGTTATGGATGTGCTCATATTGCCTTTCATTGAGATGATGCAGTTGGAGATTGGAAAGAGAAATGCTCATAGGTCATGCATTTAGACTGAACTCTGTGCCACCCACACTTTATCCAACTGCTTTGACACACCTGGATATTTAGGTGTGTCTAAAAACAGCTGTGGGGTGTGCATGTGTTTGAGAATGATATTTCACCATGCATCTGACGGTGTCTGTGAGCTGTGTGAAAGGTACATCTGTTGAGGTGTGAAATACTATTTTGCCATTTTTCCACCTCAACCTCCCTGCCAGTCTTCCTCTCTCTCGTTCTTTCACTTTCACTCTGTTGCACTCTGTCTTTCTGCTCTATAGAAGTGAAAAATGGAGTTGGTGATTAATTTTCCAACCTGTGGAACATCAGAAAAGGAATGACAATTCTGACTGGATCATTTCCATTTTCTTCCATTTTCTCTCTTTTTTTCTGTCTGGATGTCTGTTTCCTTTTCTTCCTTTCTAACCCTCCACCTCCGCCCCCCCCCCTCTCTCTTTTCCTCATCTCATTCTCATCTCATTCTTTCCCAGAAAGCTGATGTCGGTGTTGAAGAGGTATCTGGATGTGTCCAGCCGAGGCGAACAGTGTGAGCCCATCCTCCGAACCCTCAAAGCCCTCGAGTACATCTTCAAGTTCGTCGTCCGCTCACGCATGCTCTACTCCCAGTGAGTGTTTGTACACTTTTTTATGATACTGACTTCTAATTTCTCTTTGGGCCCACCATAATGCAAATGGGGATGCTTGAACACACACAGAAGCCCAGCGACGATGCAGGAGTAATCATTTTCGACAGCTCTGTGAGAGCAGGCTGCTGATTACAGCACTAACGTTGCTAATAAGCATTGATGATGAAGTGCAGTGTCCGAATTACAGTTAATGACAGGGCAGGGCTGCTCAATGGGCATCCAACGAAACAACAGATAAAGTTCCTGCAGGAGAGACTTATGACACCCTCTGTGCTGAGCCGAGAGATGCACCGTAAGACAAGTGTAAATATCATTTATGCAGCACACAAATTGATGCTGACAGATCAGAAACATGATCCACCACAAGTGTTATGTGCCTTGCCTATGGGCGTAATTGAGTGCTTGTGTTCACGTAAGAATGCAAGTTTTCTGTGTGAATTGTTTTGTTGTGTGCCTTTGTTAGGAGCAGTGTATTAGTGACTGTGTGTGTGTGTGTGTGTGTGTGTGTGTGTGTGTGTGTGTGTGTGTGTGTTTGTCATTCAAAGTCCAATGGTCAATGAAGGTCTGTCTTTTTAATCTTCTCGAGGGCATTGTGGGCTTTGTTTGTCAAAATTGTTGTGTTTGTCTATCGATGTGGTGGATTTGTTTGTTTATTCAGTGTGTGCGGATTTGTCTGAATGCATTATTGTGGATTTTCCAAGTGTGTGTGTGTGTGTGCGTGTGTGTGTGTGTGTGTGTGTGTGTGTGTGTGTGTGTGTGTGTGTGTGTGTGTGTGTGTGTGTGTGTGTGTGTGCGCATGTTTTTGTGTATGTGTAGGCATGTGAATGTAAAATTGCCCAGGAACATTTAAGCACACTTCTAAGTATATGTGTGCGTGTATGTCTGTGTGTGTGTGCAGCACATTATGGCTCCACTGCTCCTGGATTGACTGAGCTCCAGTCGCCAGCCTCCCCTGGGTATCTCTGAACCGATAAAAACTCTCCTTCTCTCTTTTTCTGTAAAGAAACTATCTGCAGCCGACAACTTCAACTTTCTTTACATCTAAAGTTTTTACATCAAATTTCTCCTCCTATCTCCACCTTGTCATGTTAACAGAGAATCAGGTATTCAAGAGAACCACTGGTGCTGTAAGGTTCCATCATCATCACCATCAAGAATAACAGTCATTAATAGTTAAATAGGCGACACTGAGGATTTATTAGCTTGTCAAACCAGCTTCATGTTCATGCAAACTCTATTAGGAACGTGTGATGTTTCCTTCAAAAATATGTAAGGCACGCTGAACCAGATTGTGCTCTTTCCTTCACCTTCTTTCTGTCCTTCACGCCCTTTAGCTTCCACATTACTTCCCTGTAGTCTAGTTCATCAGGTGAGTCTGTTTCCTTTTCCTTCCCCAGAGAGAGCTGCTATGCTCTATATTTCTCCTCCTGTCTTATCCTCCGCTTGTCCTCTTTCTTCCCATCCCTCCGCCCGTCTTTAAATTTCACTTTCTCTCTTTACTTTATTCCTCCTCTTTTAATTGTTTTACAACTTTTACCATGCAAGCACATGCATAGCATATTTGTCAAAATATGAACATCTTTTCTTTTAATTAATGCGATTAAGATCTTATTATTATAAGATCACTTCTGTTTCCAGTGAGATCTTGTATTATGATTATGTAAACTTTTCTAGTTATCATAAAGGCTTTTCTAGTTTTATTTCTTGTGATAGGAAGACATAATTTCTGGTGGTAATAATAACAATAATAATAATAATAATAATAATAATAATAATAATAATAATAATAATAATAATACTAATAATAATGATAAAAGTATATATTTAAATAATAAATAGTAATAGTAATAAATAGTTCATGATTTAACTTAATTTAATAGTTATTTGACAGGTACAAATGTAATATACATAGAGAATTGAACAACAATTATGCAATGCGATAGTTGTCTGTATCTGTATCACAGCCTTTACTGTATAGCTATTGCTAAGAAGTAAGAATATTAATAACACAACATTCATTACATGCAGTCGCAGGCTCTATTTATTCTATTCCATCTATCGGATACAGAAATCTCAAACTTTACTGACCAACCAATATATTTATGAATTCCATCTTTTTGAGATGATTGGTCTAAGGGCGTCTACAATGTCTCTTAAACACAACTAGGATTTAACAACACTCAAGGTGTGACTCATTGCATTGTGTTATTCTTGCATTTTTAAAAGTTTCACTTATCAGTAATAGAGGAGCAATGTAATCTTACTATAATACTTTATTCAAATGTTGATCACTGCACCACCATACATCATGCAAAATATGCAAATTAAAATTTGACCAAACCTGTGGAAACCTTGTATCTCACTACTTAATTGCAGCGTTAAACATTTTTACTGATTTGTCCAGGGGAACTGCAATTATAAATCATAATAATCGTTTATGACTGATTAGGACCGAGATTTCATAATTCACTGTGGGACATGTTTGTCTTGTTGTTCTCTTTTTTCGTTTTCCTCATCTTATCCACAACTACCTTCATGTGAGCATCCTCCTTTAGTACTTTCTGTCCCCCACTCATTTACCTCCCCCCTGTTGATTCCCTACTTTCCATCCCTTTCTTTTCTCTCTCCATCAGTCTCCAGTATTAATTTACTGAGCTAGTACTTATATTTACAGTCTATGAGCTAGTATGATGTGAGTGTGTAAATTTGTGTGTGTGTGTGTGTGTGTGTGTGTGTGTGTGTGTGTGTGTGTGTGTGTGTGTGTGTGTGTGTGTGTGTGTGTGTGTGTGGGTGTGAGAGTGTGTGTCTGATGCTACAACTTTTCAACACACACTGACACACACACACACACACACACACACACACACACACACACACACACACACACACACACACACACAGTCTATGGTCACTTTCAGTTTCACATAAATCTTTTGAGTTGGATTAAAGTGGTACCCTACATGCTGTGACATGCTAGTGAAGTAATTGTATACGTGTGGTGTGAGTGCACAACCTGGTGTTATCATACCATCACTGACCCTGACAAATCTAGACATCATCTCTCTGCACACACTAACACACACATTCATGCAAATTCAGGGCTGATGGATTAAGCAGGACACTGCGTCTGTCATCATAACTGTACTCTGCAAAGAGCCCAGTGATAATACCTCTATGTGTTACCGCCTAATCCCTCCCCCACATGCTACATTTGCTGTGTGCCCCATGTTAATCCTTCCTTCCAAAACTCCTCATTTTTATTGTAATTAACAACTATACAGCTCCACTGAATCACACAACGATAGTGAGGAGATGGGGGGACACATATGGATGAGAGAGAAGTTAGCTTGGGGTGGAGGAAGTTAAACCGAAGGGATGCTAGAGGAATGTGTGGGCGTGTGTATGTGATGTGAATAGCAGCAACAAAGATAACCCAGTTTTTTTTGTTAAGCTAGAGGAGGATTGTTATAATCACTGCAGTCGGTGCTTATCAATGTTTAATTTAACCTTGTCAACATAATACTGCATGAGTTTGCTGCAATACTATAACCACACCAAGCCACATACATATATACACACACACACACACACATATATATATATATATATATACACACATATATATGTATATACTGTATATATGTGTGTATATATGTATGTGGTTTAGTATATACATAAAGTATATACATATACACTGTATATATACATCCATATATCTATACATATACATATATATTAGTGTATTGGATTACAGGTGTGCTCTGGGTAGCTCTACAATTAATTAAGCTGTATGACTTCTTTGTCTTACAACTTCATATATTAAATGTATAGCACCTTCAATTTAAATGCATTTCTAACCATATTGTTGCAAAGTGAGCAAATGCAGCCAAATCAGTTGATGCTCAATTTCCATTAATACACAAGAATGTAGGTATAATTTGACTTTTTGCTAGATTACTCTGAGTTAGCACAGAGAAAGCTAACTTTGGCTCGACGAGGTTAACTTCAAAAACATTATCTAACTAAAAGTGAAGGAGTCTGTCTGTCTGTCTGACCTTTGATTTCCTCGACAACCGTTCATCCGATCGACTTAACACTTCACTTGGCTGGTATATTGCTGAGGACCGAAGGAAGTGCACCGTCCAGTGCAAGTTTTTGAGATCTACGGGACATAATTCTTAGTACTGCCATATTTATGCATACTGTGTAGTGTATTGAGAGGGGACCCCTATTAACATTAACACCGCAAAACATGCTGGGGTACAGCTCGCTCTCTGTTGCTCGATACGGTACATTAAGCAATAATGGAGGCCAAGCAATCGGTTCTGAACAGACGTCTTTTGAACAGGCCCGGTACTTGTCTAGAGATACTGTGAACTAAACCCTGAATGAATTGTCCATCCCTGTATGTTCATCTAAGTTACGATGTTTCTATTGCGATATTAATTCAATTAATAAACGTACACTTTATAATCTTTATATATTTTTGTTGCTCTGAAAAAGTATAAATAAGACTCATTCTGCCTACATTTATATCCAACTTGTTAGCTATCCTTGTTTTGACACTTTGTCTCTTATTGTCTCGCTCCACACTCACTGATTATTCAACCCCCCCCCCCATTGTTTTCTCTCACCTTTCAATTCCTACCTCGATCCTTTCCTCCATTTCCCTGGCTAATTATGCCACGTCATGTTTCCTGATGTTCGTCTAATGCTTGTGTCTTTCCTCCCTTTTCTGTTTATCCTGATGCATTACCATTAATTTCCTCCTGATCCTCCTAGGTTGTACGAAGGGAAGGAGCAGGAGGAGTTTGAAGAGTCGCTGAGGAGGCTTTTCAAGTCCATCAACAGCCTGATGAGAACAGATTACACCACCACTCTGCTGCTCAGGGTAAACAAACATGTTCACATTGCACACCATAATTCACCACCCAGCACTCCTCTTTACATTCGTCTCATCCTTATCCTCAGCCATCCTCTGCTGCTTAAAGACAAAGACATACAAACTGATCTCACACAAAAAGTTAGGCAGACACACAAGTGGCCCTGTGAAACATAAAACAGATATTTTCTCACACTTGTGATCAGAGAGCTTTCACATGATTTCAAGACTGTGTGTGTGTGTATGTGTATGTATTGTGTGTGTATGTGTGTGTGTGTGTGTGTGTGTGTGTGTGTGTGTGTGTGTGTTTCATCAGGTGGCAGCTCTGAAGTACCTGCCAACAGTCCTGCATGATATTGAGAAAGTGTTTGATGCCAAACTCCTCAGGTAAGTTTGCCTTTAAACACACAGACACACACAGACACACACACACACACACACACACACACACACACACACACACACACACACACACACACACAGACTGTCTCCTTATCTTTGGTCTCATTCAGTGACACTGACAGAGAGGATATATGGGAGCTTTTAACTCAGCTGAAGTTTTACTCTTGGCTTTGTTCAATGACCCCCATCTTTCTGTCCCCCACATATTCCATCCTGGTTGAGCTGTACCCTTTTTATCAAATGATAAAAAACTCATCAAAATGACATATACACAAGGACACACACTAAAACACACTCTGCGCCTCCTCCATGTGCCCCTGAGTGAATTGACAATTTCAGTGAAACCATCAAACAAAAAGCATTCAAACCTTTTCTGTCAGGTTTGTTTCGCCTCCTGAAGACACAATGACCTGGAATGGCTTGTTTAACCTCTCTTTAACCCCAAATCAAATGTACAATATCCAGTTTAGCCTCAGTGTAAATACTTTTTTGTTCAGGCACTTTGTTTGTCCTCTAGCAATTTCACAACCTAACATGGATCTATTCTCTTGGTATGACCTTGTTACTTTACTGAAAGAACGGCCACGCATCATTTCAAACGTCCTCATCCTCACAATTTCTCTTTTCACCTTTCTGTGACCTGTGTGTGTGCATTTGTGTGTATGTGCATTATCCACATCTGCCAACTCAGTCCCTATAGTGGCTCCATGTCAACACAGTGTCACAAAGGTGCTACCTAACACCTGCCACACAGACCCACACAAGCAAATACATACACATACACAGTTAGAAAGGTGATGAGGGACATGGAGTTTCAAAATCGAAGCACATATTCTCACTTTCTGTCATTCATTTGCTCTTTCTTTCTCTTTCACACACCTTTCTGTCTTATGCATTTCTTTACACACACACACACACACACACACACACACACACACACACACACACACACACACACACACACACACACACACACACACAAATTTACCCCAGCCATCTACACTTGAAAGTAAGGTCTCCATTGCATTCCTGATCAAAATTGCCTCAGGCAGTTTCCAAAAGCAAGCTGTGTGAATTACAATCACTGCAAATGAAGTGGACATCAAAGGGTTGTCTCAGCTTCTGTATAGTCTCATTCTGCACCTTGTAAACTCACCTGTAGTATGATCCGCCGAGTGGTACAAGCACAGACATTGTCAGCTATGCCTGTCTTTTCTTTGCACTAGGTATGTCCATGTGGGAATATCCTGACATTTTGGTTTTTAATTAAATTCAGCTCAGATGATTAGTGGGCCTGATAAGTCAGCCTCTGTGCCCCATGTGTGTCCTCGTGCCAGCTTATGAACATCAAAAGTTATACAAACCTTTTTGTTGTGTTTGTGAGCAGAGGTGGTGCAGTTTATTTTTTCACGCCATCACTGAAAGTGCTTCTGCAACCTGTGTGGCATAATTTAAGGAGACGGAGACAAAGTGAGAGACAGACGGAAAAATGTAGACAGAGGATTTGCCATGCTCTGAGCCATTCAATCTTTCTAAGTGGCATCAGGGCTAGCAACCAGCCCGTTTTAATTATTCTAAAATTGAATTTGGGGCGAAGGATGACTCAAACCTGTAGTCTTCATTAAAGCGCGTTTAGGCTTTGGCTCATTTGTTTTCATGCAGCGTACACGGCTCTGCTCTGTCTACACTGCATTCTGCTTAATGGTTGCATATTTTATGACCTTAAAGGAGAGATATTTAAAGCTGGAGTTACTAAGGTGTTGTTCTGTTTTTGATCTTTAAATCAATTACAAAGTGGGAATTAAAAAAACTAGACTTCTTTATGTTCAGTGCAATAATCTGTCAAAAATTATCTCTGAATATTTATTATGCTCATTTTCAGGAAAACAAGCCTGTTGCTGCTCCCGTATAATGATCTAGCTGATTATTTATTCCCCCGCCCTATTCTCTTTCCAGTGAGTTGCTGCATGACTTTTATTCCTGCATCCCCCCCGAGAAACTCCAGAAACAGAAGGTGGCCTCCATGACTGAAATCGTCAGCAGTCAACTCTTCCAGAGACAAGGTGGGTCATTTCTTCAGTGATAGGCCTCATCACTGAGCTGCTAACCAATGGCAAACTTAACGGTTGTGTGAAGAACCAATCACAGATGTGCACAGTACCAAACAAATGCCAGCTCGTTCTGTGTGAAATCCTACAGAGCATTAGTTGCGTCTCACTTAAAGGTTGAGATCACATTAAAAGGTTTATTATACAGTGAGTAATTCCATCCCAGCAACAGGACTGGGTAGACAGCTGTTCCCACTGTACTTTATGACCAGTAAGGGTGTCCTTGGCTTCAAAGGCTTTATCTTGATACAGCACAGTGGATAAAAGTGCGGTGCTAATACTGCAAGGGTAATGTTCCATTCTCTGTAGGGCAATCCAGTAAAGCACTCTGGATAAAAGCATCAGCCACATGGTGAAAGGACACACTGGTGTTTATGCACTTTATTTGCTTTCCTGCAACGCACACACACATTCAAGACAAGTCAATTACATTTATATAGAAGAAGCGAGCGGTTATGGCACATACCTCATGTGCACAAATGTCGTAAGTCGCGAGTCTCGGTTCGATTCCCGCCTGGACCGCTTGTTGCATGTCTCTCTTTCCCTACATTTATTGTCTCTCTCCAAATTCCCCAAAAATAAAAAAAATAAAAAAAGAATGACTTGACCAGACATGTTACAACATTTATATCAAAATCTTTTGAATTGTGAATATACTTATTAGGTCAAGAACATTAAGGCTATAACTACTTTAAGAGTATGTGTTGCTTCAGCTTGCAGTCGAATAGAAGACAAGATGGATATTTATGTTTAGTTTGTCAAACAATCTTTTCCTCATGGGCTAATTTCTATTGAGTTAAAGAAAACAATATGGATATTTGATGTAGATTCTGCTACAAACAATTTAAGTTTCACCTCCACTGACATTACAATCAATGCAGTGGACCCCAGTCAGAAACCATCTTATTACAATCAGCATAAGTGGCACCAATTAATGTACTGGTAAAGGTTGATTCAAATCACCCTCGCAGAGATTATGAGGCTAAAATAACATCGACCTAAACATGAAACATTTGTAGTCATTGGCAGTATCCCATGGTTTTCTTTTGTCCTTGTGGCGTTGACATTTCCAATCTTCCCAGACTGAAAACGTCCATGAACCTTATCGCAAGCAGAAAATGAGTACGCCATTCACGCTTTAGTAGTTGTTGGTGGTGAATATAGAGAAAGATAAGTGGTATCCATATTAATGTCACCAGGTGATACCTGCAGTCTGCCAGAAGAGATGAAGTAATATCCCTAATGTTTGAGACAGAGAAGCGGCAAGTGTTTTCAGAACGCTGCCGTTTCACTGTCATTAATGTGACACTATTCACACCATGCCTCCTCTACTTTTAAATGACTTTCACTAGATTTGGCATAATTGCCAGGGACACATGTTTCTGTCTGAAGCGTACCTTTTAAAATGCACTACACATCAATGATCACGCACTTCGCACTGAGTCCACCCCCTACCTCTGTTCAGCCCTAGTATGTCTAATTTTACTTGTAGTGGCTGAAAAGTGGTGGTTTCCCCTGCAGAGGATCACACGGTGATGGATAGAGTGGGATAATGTCGTGCTGCTGTATAATACAGAGTCGATAAGGGGGCTTCATCAGGCTTCTGCTGTGCCAACTGAAGAATTGGAAGTAGGCTGTGAGTGATTGTGGTAGACCAAATTTGGTTTCAGACAGAAATGGTTCTGAATGGGAATGAGATGGGATACATGCTGGGCTGTGCGATACAGATTCAGTCACATCATGTATGAGAATACATTCACACGTACACACACAATTCCATGTATTTGTTACAGAGTGACTGATGACACTATATCTGGGTGTGGGTGTATTGGTCCATTTCAGTATTTGTGCAGCGGCGAATGCTAAATGGGTCTGTGCACTGCCTTGAATGTTATTTTTGCCCAGTGTAGCAGTGGGTCTGCTCATCAGTCAAATACTGCTAGCCAAGTCAGTGCCCGGTCCAGGATACGGTCCTTTGGTATTGATCCTGGCTCATATGATTGATTCCCAAGAGGCCGCAACGACAGACTCAGCCCTCTGGCTAGCTGTCAACGCGCTCAGTCACACTCTGTCATCAGGAAAGGAACGGGAGACGGAAGAAAGCGATGAAAGTAACAGGAGAGAGAGTGATGGGAAAGACAGGTAGAAAAGAGAGATCAGGATATAGAGAAGGAATCTAGGGCATCAAGCCAAAGCGCTATATATCAATTTAGGCAAACTAAGTCCCCAGAATTATCAGTCAACATGTGAAAAACAGACGACTCTCCTGCAACAATTTTGGAAGCAAATATTTGGAATTTACTTTAAGAAGAGGAAATGATGGTAAATAGAAATAGAAGGAGACAGAAAGAGGAGAAGGAAGACGACAAGCAGGAGATGAGAGAGGGATGACATGATAATTGGTAAAGGTGGGACAGAGGGATAAGTAAAGTGATGGGAGAGATGGGTGACTGAGGAGTGGGGAAGAGACAATTGCTGGTTACAAGGAACAAGGTATTAAGGAGAGAGGAGAGAACAGGTGGACGTTGGTACTGAGGGAAAGCAAAATAGCTTGAGGAGAGTGAAAAACATAAGAGTTTGTAAGAGAGAGAAACTGGCCTTGTTTTGCTATAAAACAGTCCAAAAGTGATTAAAGTTTAAGACCTGCTCACACGCAATCTATCAGCAAACCTGTCTGCTGTTAGTCAGGTATACCCACCTCCCCTCTTTTCTCCCCCCATCCTCTGGCACAGTGCTTATTTATTCATTCGGTCTTTTATACATTGGTCTATTCCATCTCGATCCCTGCCTCACCAAATGAGGGCTGACATTCAGTTTAATTGAGATACATTTTAGCATTGGGGTGCTAATCAGATGGCTTGTATGCTGGGGTGCCATTCGTCCAGGAGGCTGAAATATATAGCAGAGCTAGATTATATATTTATCATGGCTAATGGCCCCCGGTGTCCTATCACTGCTGTGCAATACATATTTAATAACCCTACCTGTCTGTCTGAATGTCTGTCTGAGGGGGCCTGCCAAGCTATGTCTCCAGGGAAAAATGTCAACCACTGACAGTGTAAGAGATGTTAGATGATGGAAAGGGATGGTTTGTGTGTGTGTGTCAGTGGCAAGAGATCACCTGCACGCTCATGTTTGACAGAGAGTGAGAATGTAATATAAAAAAATCCAGATTAGAAAATCAGTAATACAGCACATCTGGGTGGTAATTGGATTATAAAAGTACCAACTGCAATTTGAACCATTCCTTGTTATTTTTATTTATATTGGTACTCTGGGACGCTGAAGTGCATAATGAGCGCCATATTTGCGTTTGCTGCACAGTTTTCCCCTCACATACTGTTACTGGAAGATTTGCGAAGAGGTGCCGTCATTACAAGAGGGCATGGAAAATGTGTGTGTGTATATTTTAGTGAAAATCAGCAAAACCCAGAAAAAGTCATTAACTATATATGTATTTAAGATTGTTACTTTCTATTATTCAGTAGGAAAGCAGTTTCTATTTTTGTAGTGACACGCATCCATTTTCCTCCAATCCTGGTTTGAAGTGTGTGTGTGTGTGTGTGTGTGTGTGTGTGTGTGTGTGTGTGTGTGTGTGTGTGTGGACAGGCTGATTTTGCCTGCCCATGTGCTTCGTTTTCTCATGACGGGTTGCATCCATGGGCATTGTTTGAAGGGATTGGATTTTTTTCTCTTACTCAAAAATATGCTTCTGGGATTAAGGCTGTTGGCAAGCACAGACTGTATACACTCACACACACACACACACACACATGCACACAAACTGGCACACTTGCACAGATACACACGTGCGTCCTGTCATACGGGTTAATCTGGTTTTGAGACTAAATTAAATTTACGAGGTGCTTTATGGCTCATTTTAGGCAAATTATATTGGCGTCAGGCAATCGCTGTGACAGATTGAGAGCATCCACTGATAAAGGGGAAAAAAGGCCGTGCGATCAGGGAGAGCAAAGAGCAGAGGGACAGAGGGATGAGTCTGGCATTTTGTTGGCCCACTCAGTTGCCAAAGCTGGCCAAAGTCCCTGATTCCATCTACTAACCATTTTTTCAGCCAGGCCGCCATTTCCCCTCCTTCATCTGTACAGCTGGACAAAAGTCAGCAGTCGTGTCTCCCGTCTTGTAGTACATATTGAACAGATTAAAGAAAACCACATTGAAAGCTAGGCATCTCTTTAAAATGTTATTCGCATCAATCCATATAAACAGCAGCGATCTCATTACTTAAATTGCTTGTGCTTTACTGCAGCACATTATACAGTATTGTTGACGTTGTTCACACCCATGTCTATATTTCCCCCGCTGTGATTACTTGCATGTCAGTGCTTGATGAATATGGATGAGTGATGTACTGTACAGTCTTTATCTTCAGGATTTAATCAATGTTGAGTGATCTCGGTTGTTCCCGCATTTCTCGACCAATCAGCATTATTGACGGCTCCAGATACAATGATACTCAATGTGGTTTTCTACGTCTAGGTCTGTAAGAGAGCTTTAGATGACAAAGATATTACCATGTAACCAAGCAGGATTTGACTATGAATATAGATTTAAGTGGTTTAAAGTAATATTAGGCTGTGATAATAGCTTTCACTAAATCTTATTTTAAAAGCAGATGTTTGAAAAGACTGTGTTTTTAAGTGGGAATATGATATGTGTAATATATGTGTGAGGGTTACCCTGAGGGTTAGCAACTGTTTGCATGCACCACAAGGGTCTTTTTTATTGTTACATATTTCTCAAAGCTTTTCTCAAAGCAGCTGGTTGAAATGTAATTTCAAAGCTGTCAGCTTTACTGCTGCTCATTGTGTATGAGTGTGTAACAGGTTGCTTGGTGGTCCAGTAAGCTCCCATGCGCCCACATGCTGTATCCTTAGTTATATAGACATAAGAGACTAATATGTGAATTATAATTATAATAATTATATCTATCTATCTAATAATTGCTGTGTCACCCCCAGGCTGTCTCAAAAGTGTTTCTCTCTGTTCTCCTCCCCTCTGCTCCTTACAGTATCTGTGTTTACTGCATACCTCTTATCTTCTCTTCTCCCCTGTTCCCTTTCTCTTTTTTTCTTTTACCTCCTACTGAGACTCGCTCTAATTTATTATTTTATGCTTCGTTACATAACATTGGCTTTTGTTGCATCATATTAAGGTTCATGTCACACCTTACTGTTACTGCATTGAGATCAAGCTCTCTAACACCCAGCAAAAACTCCCTGTCATATCTGTCAGGGGATTATGGATTCATATTGGCTATAAAAAGTGGTGTGTGTGTGTGTGTGTGTGTGTGTGTGTGTGTGCGTGTGTGTGTGTGTGTGTGCGTGCGTGCGTGTGTGTGTGTTTGACAGCAAACGAGCCATCTGCGGCAAATTCTTTTTGATTGTTGTTTTAGAGAATGACCCAAAGTATATGTGCTTACTGTAGAAGCTGTGGATTGATGGTTCCAGAGGGTTAATGAGAGAGAGGTAGATCCTGTCATTCATTCAGAGTCTGCAGAGACTGCAGAAGAACGAAAAGAGGGATGGATGAGACTAATGGAGCAAAGTGAATGGAGTTTAATCATTTTGGGAAATGCCTCTGTCTCGCAGTCTCCCTCTGTCTCATTTATATTCTGATCCATGCTTGTGTCTGTCGGTTGATCTCAATGGACACGGAATGGGGAGGGACACCACGGTCAGTGTATCAACACACTTACCCATTAATTCATTTGGTACGGATGTGAGAGTGGTTAAACGTTAACCAGAGACAGGAGCAACCTGACATAACAGCTTTCTGTGCTGCAGCTAAGCTTTCTGCTTTATGTTTCTCAGGTTACAGCTTAATATAATTTCTTGGACTGAGTAGAGCTTAATGATCCCGATTGGGACGCTGGATCATTATACAGCGGCAGTGCTAACAGTTAAAGTGGATGGCATTTAAGATATTAATGATTTCAACACTTCAGTAAATTGGAGATAATATGAGTAATAAGTGGATAAAGATTTACAGAATCAGTATAGGTATCACAATTTGTGCTCAGACTATTATCCAACCTGAACAAATACAAATTTAGGATTTTGAAAACTGAAATCCGATATATGCTTATCAAGAGCAAGCAGCTTCATGATATATTACTGTCCTATCAGAGAACACTGAGAATGAGCCTGTCCATGAGTCAAAGCAGTGACATTGTTCACCGTAGGGTATTGATCTGCCTTGGTTAAATTGATCAAAAATGCTTTAGCAACTAATGCTACCAACACACTAATTGGACAATCAATTTAATAGTCATATGGAAGACGGAGCAGGGGTGGAAGGCAGAGATGAGGGCTGGCAATTAGTGGGTGACTTATAGACATTGACTAAGACGGATGGAAAGAAAGAAAAATATAATTTGCACGCTGTTTGAAACACAGGCTAAAACAATCGAAAGATGCATCTAGAAGCAACACTCAAGGGGTTATCTGATAAGTATCTACGACGTCATACTTGAGATCCTTGTTTAAGTGGTAAACATGACACACATGTATAGTTCTGTCTGTACAATTGAGCAAATATTAACACATACATGATGTAATGCTGTTTTTCTTGAGAATGATAAAAAGAAGAGTACTCAAGACAGCGCCCTTTACTTTCATTGTGGTTACTTTGGTTCTGCTGACAGTGTTCAGTGCCAGGCAACATCAGCATCATAGCAAACATCACAGTAAAAAATGCACTTTCAGGCATCATTGTATATCATCATCATTCACTAGTGCACTCTATCATCTGTAACTTATTGCTCTATATGTTCAGGAGGGCACACACACACACAGGCAAGACACTTCTATGCATTTCTATGACGAACATATCATCCCACTATATACCATTTTGAGACGGCTATCTTGCTTTACCAATCATTCGTGAAATATATTTGATCACCACACCATATCAAACCAGTGATTAAAAAAAAGAAAAAAAAAGGGAGAAGTCTGGACAGACAGGCACATCCTAAATACGAACAGAGAAAATGTAGGACTTTAAATTTCAAAAGGGGTTTAAAGATGGAGCAAGGGAAAAAAAGGAGAGAGGGAGATAAACGAGGGATGGAGGGAGAGTGGATGAGAGTAGACACCCACAGTGACACGGAGAGATGAAAAACCTGCTGAGAGAGACATTTAGTCATAACCAAGCGGGAAGACAGTTGGCTTGGTCCCAACCCCCTCTCAACTCAAAAGATTTGCTTGTCGTTGCGCCTCCAAACCCCCTCATTATCATCTTTTCTATCACTCTATCTTGCCAAAAGCAAGGGACGACATCCAAAGGGAGGGAAGAGAGAGGGATGAGATAAAGAGGAAGACAACAATGATTTACATGCCTCTTAGAAACTAGAGATTGCATCTCATTATCATGTGCTATAGTTTATTGTGTTTGGCTGTCAAATGAAAAAAATGGAACAGAGAAGGGATGAGCTGGCTGCTGTGCCATCAAAGCTGCTCTCTGTGTGGTGGTCTGCCAGCACGGGTGGTTGTCTGCTATCACAAACTTGGTATCCCAAACATGAAACCACATGCTCACACAGGCACAAAGTCATTCCAGCTCTTACACGTCAAATACCAGTGAAGCACCGAATCAGACCTGAAAATGACAATTCACACTTGGACACACATAGACACATTGGTAATAACAATCAAAGGCTGAGATTACAGCTGGAATAAATAGACATTTCCAATTGAATATAGATGAGTACTTGAAGCTCTGTTGGTATGCGTTCTGAATATGTTGTGTTTTGTGCTTCAGTACCCGTGTGTATTTCTGTTTCTTTGAACAAGTCTGTATATCTGCACACGGTGAAAGCTAGATGAGAAAAAGTTATAATGCTTCCCAATGTTTGCCCCAAGACATTGATTTCCATTTGCCCGTCAGCGCCTGTTGGCAAAGCTTTCTTCCACAACATGGCTGAATTGATTTACTGCATTGTTGCACCGCGGGATAAAGCGCATAACATGCAACTAAATCACACAGGCGAGTGGAACATAGGAACACAGGTGTGCATAGGAAAGTGAAAAATGCAGCTTTTCCATAATAAAAGAGCTTTTAAATTGCTTGTTTTTCATATCTCATATCGAATGATGCAAATATGAGTAAAAGGCAACAACTGCAAAAAGGCTGCATCAGTTCATATGCCTTTCTCTGGTGTCTTTTGCACAGTTAAACCACTTCTTCATCTCCCCTGCCACTACACCCCCCCCCCCCCCCCCCCCATCTTTAGTTGAGCCTCTCAGGCAGAGTCTCTTCTTAGTCTGCAGTGTTACAAAGCAGCTGCTAGCAAGCTCCACCAAACAGACCTCTGCAAAAATGGTTTAAGGTTATAGGATTAGGACCATGACTGGGGTTAGACACTGCCAATCCTAGTGAATTTGTATGGCGCTCGAAAGAAAGTTCTGTGTGAGAAGCTCAAGCCAGAGAAGTACTGTAATACTGTTCTGTACTCACTGAGAAGACGAGATGAACACACAACTGATGATGGGTCAGATCAGGTAATGGGTCTCAAATTACTGATACTTCACTGAAAGGCGGGAGAGAAAAGGTGTGACGGACTTGTAGAGGGTCAGCAGAGACACAAACGACACGGAAACTGACCGACAAAAGATTGAGCTGGAGAAGATAGAGATTGCAATATGCATCGACAATCTGGGAACACAAAGAATAGAAACAACGGATGATGATGATGATGATGATGAAGAGACACACAAGAGGGAGAAAGCCACCGGGAGGAGTGATTGGAGGATATGCTGGCAGAAGCTGCAGATTGTAAGAGGAACCTAAATTTGCAAGATTTTTGTATGTAAGGACACAACAGATTTGCCAAGGCATTCATTTCATGTTTTCAGCAAGCTACTGCAACAAGAAAGTTCCTCCAGCTCAAATAAGGGCAATTTCTTTTATATTTAAACTGCTCAGCCAATATGATAACACTCGTCAGGTTTATTTTGACTCAGTCAAGAAATAAAATCACTGCAATGACCTTTGGTGGCTCCACTTGCAGTATGTACTTTTGCATTATCTGTTTAAAAAAGGTCTTAAGAAGCAATGCAGAAGGAATCCATCATGTTTGATTGGACCACTGATGTGATCCGCTGTGAGGACGCATCATTCGTTTTGTTTTTAAAGAAGATAACTTTCTCATTAGTGTTCAAGGACATCTTTTTGCATATCCCTGTGTTGGTACAAACACACATCATTCTTCACAGAGGTCGAAGTGTACAGTCAGTCACAGTGCCCCAGAGAAAGTGTTCCTTGAAATGGCAATCATTTCAAATGCCCTCTTAAAGAATGACCTAGACCCTGGGACCTGCACATACTATTGTGGCTAGTGTTCTTGCAAGACTGAAAGCCCTGAGGAACTCCGTGCAGTTCAAATAAGTCTCTGAGAGAGCTTCGATTCAGGCTGAAGCGGCAGATATTAACATTCCGGATGTTATTCCAAAGCCAGGCAAGGTGCAGAGAAATACCTGCAAACATAAAGGCACCGTTCCACATCGCTGACTGAAGACTATCAGCCACAGAGTCTGGAGGAGTATTACGTACTTTTTGTTGCACATAGTCAGAAGCTCCAGAGATCTTTGATGGGAAAGGGAACTTAGGTTAAATCAAAACAGACAATTCACTCCCCGACAGATCCGTCAAAGTAGGATGCCTGAGATGAGCAAGCTATTCAGGTGCTCGTGGTTTTCCATAAGTTTTCAGAATTTTAAGATGAGAAGCAGCTGCTGACTGAACTATAGGGGTTTTACTCTGCATACAAAACCTCCCAGGAGAGCATAGGTTATATAGAGAGTTTTCAAAAAGCATGAGACTGGTTGTTTTTTCATCACTATTGAAATTGGTGAAAATATATAATCTTCCAGTGTCGGCACGCTCTGTGGAAAGTTCAAGACGAGTTGAGCAGATTGTGTCACTGTGGGTAGAGGTGAAATTGCATTGAGTGCTGTAAGAACAGTACACGAGTATTCCTGCATGGCTGTTGCCGAACGCTTTTCTTTATTAAGGAAATTAACACAATGAAATAGAAAATGAGATTAAGTGTCAATCGCTGCCTAGATTACGCTCCATCTAATTCTTTCATTCAAACAAGTCAGCACTTTGTGTGTTGCGTAAGAGGATGAATATAGAAAGTGAGACAGATTAGGTCTAACCCGAGACAAAATTGTGTTCCTCTAAAGACAAGGCAACGTGTTGTGTACGACCACGTGTTCTCTATCTCATCATCTAATGTCAAACACCTTAGAGTAAAGCGAGATGCTCCGCTAGCCTGCAAAGCATTTGTGTTCATTAATGTTATTTTCTACTTGATCGTTATGCTTGGAGCTTCAATAAATGTATTGTTCCATCTTCCTGTACATTGATATAGGGTAAGGGGAGACGTATTAGACCTTGAAGTTTGCTATTGAGGTTATATTTTCATTACAGTAAAAACAAAAGGCATCTAATGTATCATACACCAGGATACTATTTCAACCCCACTCCCCACCCGCTGCTCTATATTTCATGTTCGCTCCCCTGAACATGTTGCACCTGGAAATACCAGCTGGGTTTATTTCTTAGATCAATAGAAATAAAGAAGCATGTGGCTTTGTGGTCATTTCACCAGAGAATGGAGTTCTCCTCAGGTTTAATGATACGTCCAGCTCCCAGATGGATTATTTCTCGTGCACACAACAATACTACTATACAACATAACCCATTATTTTCTCTATGTGAAAGGACAAAAGATGATGAGTTTCTGGTTGATGGATTAAAAGGATTTAGCAGGGTTTCTACTCTAATACAAAGCTGGCAGAATCTAAAACACCATCCTCTAAGGCCACGAACCAGGAGGTTATTTTTCTGACAAAGGGACATTGTGTTTCAAGTTTTACATTATACATTATGTTAACTATAAAAATTGCATGGCACTGAGATACTACTTTTGTTTGTCATACACACTTTGCATATCCTCATTTAAACATCCCCTCCTCCCGTTGGGTCCCCTCTACCTGTCGACTCTCTATTTGTCTGAGTCATTGAGTGCATTCAGTGACTCATGCATCCCCCCCCCCCCCCTTCCTCTCTGCATGTTTGTGTGATGGAGTGAGTGTTGTGAGGGTCCGCTCAGCAGGCGTATAAGCTTGGCTCAGTTAATAATGGAACTAACGAGCATCGGCCCAAATGAGCTTTTAATGGGTTCTGTCTACCTGCGGCTACAAGAGAGGGATGGGGTGGAGGAGGTTAGGGGGCAGAATGATGGAGAAGAAGAAGACAAGAAAGGGAGAGGTCAAGGTAGACAAGTGGAAAAAATAAGGATCAGTAACTTTGCAATCAACATTTTTCTTACATTTTTCTTACATTATACATATTTTTAACTGCATAGTACATCATTTGTATTGACAGTTAAACATTTATATTTGACCTGACATCTAAATCCATGATGCAAAACCATATTGACCAAATTGTGTAAGTGGGACCCATTTGACTAATTAGGTCTGCCAGCTAACTTCAGCATGCTTTGTATGTGATTAGATCTAAATAATAAATAGTTTGACTTGGGTGGAGATTAAGGTAATGATAACAGCTTTGATTATTTTACTTAAAACATAATCTTGATCATAATTTTACTATCAATCAAATTGCCCTAACCTTGCAATGTGACTGTCTTTGGTAATTTGGCCGCGGCTCTGCTAACTTCTAAACAATATCAGATGAGAATTTTAGTAGGTTGAAAATTCATCATTTGAATGATCAGTCAGAGCGTGCCGAGACAAATTACATTTTGTCAGCCTCATAAGAAGCCATCGCTTTATCTTTGTTCATTTGGCTTGAAAATACATCTACAGAAACTTGAATCACTTTAAGTTTAAAGTGTATTTTTGTTTGTAGCTGAGGGCAAGACTATGATGCATTAAGGATATTGTTGGACAGCACATAAACACATTGATCAGTCTGACAGTTTATTGTATACTTTGGAAATTAAAACTAAGAACTTAGTCATTCTATTGAACTGCTGAGTCTTATTTGACTTTTATTACTATGTTTTAGTTTTATACATGTAGATAGTTCATTGTCCAAACAGCAGTTGAGGTTACATCAGTTATATTTGTTAAAATTAGGATCTCTTAACCCAAGTATTCTATAAAACACCAATGATAGTCACCATGTGCAAGAAACCCATTGTTTCATCATATCATCATCATTTGCGTTATCTGGATGGCAAGCTACCAGTCCTAACCTTATTGTTCAATAGGCAATAACTGTTGAGAAGATTTATGACACATTCAAAAAACTTTAAAGAAGACATTTTTTTAGATGCTAGGCCCACACATTCGGGTATCTAGAGTGCCTACCAACTGTGAAATAAGAAAATCCCAGTCATTTCTTTATTGGCAGAAAAGCTGAAATCTGAACATTTTCCAGTAGAAACCCAAATACAAGTATGAACCTGAAAATCCCCTTTAAGTTTATGCTGCTTTAGGAAAGGTGCGAAAGTCTCACACACATCCTTTAACTTACTCAGGTTGGCTTTAACTTCATTTTTCACTAAAGTACTTTCGCAACTGTAGTCCTTTGTATTTCCTATAATTCCTTGAATAAATTAGGACAATCCCCTAGAGGGCTGTGACCATATAACATCCATAAATAATTTTATGGAGCGGTTAAGCACCAGGTTTATGTATAAAAGATAATAGATGCCTCTATGTACAGTAGCTTTAACTATGGGCATCTTAACATAAGAGAAAGTGTTTTTCCACTTCAGTGTTCTCGACATAATCTTTTATTAATGTAATTTCTGTTGATGCGTTGCATGTGTGATAAAGTTAACACGTGTGTTAAAGAAAGATTAGGATCAATCACAGCGATAGGAGAGAGAAGACGTTAGACCGTGGTGATTGATGAGTTGTCTGTGTGGCTGACGGAGCAGCAGACATGTGTGGAACTGTAAATAGACACTTGATTGATACCACTCCACTGTGCTGTCTTTGGTTAGGGTTGAATTTCTTCTTCATGCTGCAGTGGCATCATAGCTGTGTGGGTGGAGATGTCTCCACAGGTGCCCTGTTGATGTAAGGGTCCAGGGTTTAGGTTTTTAAGGGAGTTTTCAGAGAGGAATCACATTAAAGTACATCTTAAGGTTGTGACTGTTGACGTTGGTGTGTTTAAACATTTTAAGGCATTCTCACCTTGTATGGCCTTGCCTAAAAGAAGTAAATAAATCATCCTTATTGCATATACGCTGTCTCACACTATTACATTTTTCTAACAGACTTGCTCATTAAACCTCTTGAATGTTCGATGGTTTTGTTTCCACACAGAGTGCCGTGATGTGTTGTTACCCATGATGCTGCGGGAGTTGAGCGGGGCACTGGCCAGTATGAAGGACGGGCCTCATGATGAGAGGAGAAATAGTCTGGAGCTGCTCAACAACATTCTGGAGGTCCTGAGCAGGGACAATGTGGTAAGACACAACAATCTTACAGTAAAGAACACATAATGCCAATGCTCAGTAGTAAACACATCCCATATGCACTGAGAACATATTGAGAACCGATTACTAAGTCCACATTTGGTTAGGCTAGATTAAGTGTAGTGTTAACAACCTGGTCCATGCTGTTGCAAATAGTATGATAAAATGCCAATCACAGCCTCTATTCATAACAAGTTCCTATTTCATTCTCTCTCTCTACATTGTCACCTCATTTCTTGTATTTCTCTTCCACTTCTTTCATTTTGAAGTTTTCTGTGTAGTTTTACACAGTAGACCAGGGGTGTCAAACTCATTTTAGTTTAGAGGCACAAAACCTTTTGTTACAGGTATCTGGAACAGTAGTTTACTTTATGATCAAAACAACTCATTTTTACACTTTGCAAAGTCCTCCCGCGGGCCGGTTTTGGGCCCCGGGCTGCATGTTTGACACCCCTGCAGTAGACAAACAGCAACCCCCCCCTGCATATGTAGCTTACCACAGCAGCTGTAAGGCACATATATAATCAAATACCAGTGGGAAACAAAATACAAGCCTAAGTGGTCATTTGAAGCACAACTCAAGAGCCAGGAGCGAGCAGCAACAACACCAGACTTTATATAGACACGGAATGTATAAAGATATAAACAGGTCTGGTAAAAAATAAAAATGTACAAAGAACCAAGATAATGAACACTCGATGCTTACAGTTGAGGCAGACCAATCAGCAGAATCTCATGAGTGACTGAACTTTAAGCAGCATTTGCTCTGAAACTACATAACACCACCTTCTTCTATTTTTTTAATAAGTGTTAGA